>NC_064866.1:17837175-18137175 GCF_024139225.1 Suncus etruscus | reverse complement strand
AGTAGTGAGAAGAGAGAAGAAAGGAGAGAGAAAGGAAATGTTAATTTGCCCAAACATACTCGATTAGTAGTAGGTCCTGTAATATGTCTATGGTTTGCAGTTGATTGTTTCAGTGGTCTGGATGGTCACATGCTTTAGGTTCTAAAAGAGGCTATAAACCAGAGAAAAAAGGTATATTGGAGTGTTTTATCTAGACATTTTCGTAATGCAAAATGAATATGTTATCTAGAGTGACTGAGCACCAAGGTATCAACTTAGGGTATTCACGCTTTGTATCCAAGAAACCCTGTGGATAGAGAAGCTGAGAGGTTATTTTAAATATAGTAATATTAAGACATTAAAACACATTGTTATGAAAAGCTTCCACTGGAGTCTCTGGCTTCCAATCATATTCTTCACCTGTAACCCTGTATAAGATCCCTAAGACATTATTATAGGCCTTTGCAGTAAAAAGGCTGATTACATACATTCGCTTGGAGTTTCTACCCTATTAGACTGTTGCATTTGTTACTGGAGTATTAAATGTACATATGATGTGTATTCTAAGTACCTCAGAAGTGAAGGACCTATACTATGAAAATTTCAAAAGGCTCCAGAAAGAAATTGAAGAAGACCTAAGGAAATGGAAGAACATCCCTTGCTCATAAGTAGGTAGAATCAACATAGTCAAAATGACCATTTTACCTAAATTTCTGTATATATGCAATCCAATCCCTATCAAAATTATCCATATTTTAAGAATTTAGAAAAATTAATTATAAAATTTATCTGGAACCACAAAAGACCCTGGGTATCCAAATACATACTGAAAAAAACCAGAAGCCAGGTGGCATCTTTTTACCTAACCTGAAGCTTTATTATAAAGACATAGTTATCAAAACAACATGGTACTGGGACAAAGACAGAGTCTCAGATCATCGGCTTAGAATAGAATATCTAGAGATAAACCCCAAATATACAGCCAACTAATATTTGACAATAGAGCCAAGAATTTGAAATGGAAAAAAGACAGTCTCTTCAACAAATGGTGTTGGAATAACTGAATAATCACCTGTAAGAAATTAAAAATTGATCCATACGTCACACCTTACACAAAAGTCAACTCAAATGGATTAAAGACCTTGAAATCAGACCCGAATCCATAAAGTTTATTGAGGAAAAAGTAGGCAGAACACTCGAAAACCTATATATCAAAAAGTCTTTGAGGATAGAATGCCAATGGCAAGAACTTTAGCATCAAATCTAAATAAATGGGACTACATCAAACTAAATAGTTTCTGCATGGTGAAAGAAACCTTAATTAATACTAAAAGACATTTAACAGAATGGGAAAACATTTTTGTACTCAACACATCAGATAAATGGCTGATATCTAGGATATAAAAAGCACTCAGAAAGATGAGCTCAAAAAATTCTAATAAAGTCATAGAAAAATGGGGAGAAGAAATGAATAGACACTTCTCTGAGGAAGAACGAAAGATGGCCAACATGAAAACATGCTCACCTTCACTCATTATTAGGGAAATTCAAATAAAGACAACAATGAGGTACCACCTTACATCAGTGAGGATGGCTCACATCAAAAATAATGGGAACAATCTCTGTTGGCAGAGATATGGTAAGAAAGGAACTCTCATCCACTGCTGGTGGGAATGCTGCCTGGTCCAATCCCTATGGAAAACAATGTGAAGAGTGCTCAGTAAACTCAGAATTGAGCTGCCATATGACCCAGCAATTGCTCTCCTGAATATTTCTCCACAAGTCAGAAGAACATTCATCCCAAAGTATGTGTGCACTCCATTATTTATCGCAGCACTCAGCACAATAGCCAAGATTTGGAACCAGCCTCGAAGTTCGACAACAGATGAGTGGATCATGAAAATGTGGTATTTATACACAATGGACTACTACATAGCAGTTAGAAATGATACAATCGTAGACTTTGCAGCAACGTGGATGGATCTACAAAATATTACGTTAAATGAAGTAAGCCAGAAGATGAAGGATAAACACAGAATGATAGCACTTTTGAGGTACTTAGAATATACAAAACACTTTTTCAAGAAATAAAAGAAGTCACAAGTAAATGGAAACATATACACTGATCAAGAATTGGGAAGATTACCATCATTAAAATGGCAATAGTCGTAGAAAAATTGTATTTATTTAATGTAATCACTCTAATGATACCCATGACATTCTTCAAATAAGTGGATCAAACAGTCCTGAAATTTATTTGGAACAATGAATCTCCACGAATATCTAAAGCAATCTTTAGTAAAAGAAAATGGTAGGCATCACTTTCCCTAATTTTAAATTGTACTACAAATCAATAGTCATTAAAACAGCATGGTGTTGGAATAAAGGCAGATCCAGATCAGTGGAATAGACTTGAATCTTCAGAGCATGACTGCCAACATATAATCAATTAATCTTTAAAGGGACAAGGAAAGCCTCTTCAACAAAGGCATTGAAACTATTGGTCAGACACATTAAAAAAAGAGAAAACTCAGACATTTAACACCGTTCAAAAAGATCAAATCAAATTGGATTAAAGACCTTCATATTAGACCTGAAACTATAAGGTACATAGAAGAAAATGAAGTTAAAACACTCCACATTGATACTAAAGCCATCTTCAGAGAGGAAACACAACTGTACAAGCAAGAAGAAGAAAATATGAACAAATGGGACTACATTAAACTGAAAAGCTTCTGCACTTTAAAAGAAACAGTGACTAGAATACAAAGACTACTCACAGAATAGGACAAACTGTTCACCCAATACTCTTCTGAGAAGGGGCTAATATACAAAGTACTGACAGAACTCAACAAAAATAATCTTACCCCACCAAAAACTGTGGAGAAGAAAATATGAAATATTTTTTACCTTGAAATCTATTCTTTTTATGCATCTTCTCAACTCTTTCAAGTGTTTGCAATTACAGTGTTTAGTTCAGGCTGCTAGAACAAAATAACACCGATAAATTGTTTATAGAACAAAAAATAGGGGCCAGACAAAGAGCACAGTGATAGAATATTTACCTTGCATGTGGCCAATCTATGAGGGACCTGGGTTTGATTCTTGGCATCCAATATGGTCCCCCAAATATGCTAGGAGCAATTTCTGAGCTCAGAGCCAGGAGTAACCCCTGCGCACAGCTGGGTGTGGTCCAAAAACCAAAAGAAAGAAAGAAAGAAAGAAAGAAAGAAAGAAAGAAAGAAAGAAAGAAAGAAAGAAAGAAAGAAAGAAAGAAAGAAAGAAAGAAAGAAAGAAAGAAAGAAAGAAAGAAAGAAAGAAAGAAAGAAAGAAAGAAAGAAAGAAAGAAAGAAAGAAAGAAAGAAAGAAAGAAAGAAAGAAAGAAAGAAAGAAAGAAAGAAAGAAAGAAAGAAAGAAAGAAAGAAAGAAAGAAAGAAAAGAAAAAGAACAAAATTAATTTTATCTCATTTCTGGATTTTAGAACTTCATGATCAAGGTATCAGCAGGATCAGTGTCTTGTGAGAGGTCACTTGGGATTCCGTGCAACTATGTGCACATTTCTCCACATATCTTTTCCTTTGAATATATCCGAGAGAAAGTTTTCATGTCTTTTCATCTTCTGAAAAGGGCAATACTTCACTTATTTTGCTACCTAACTTCACTTGTCACCAAACACAGGCACATTGGGTATTAGGGTTTCAACAAATAAATTTGCAGTGCTTCATTCAATCCATAAAATCTATTTCCAGGAGTCAGAGCTGTGGCACAAGCGGTAAGGCATCTGCCTTGCCTGTGCTAGCCTAGAAAGAACCACAGTTTGAGCCCCAGGCATCCCATGTGGTCCCCCAAGTCAGGAGCAATTTCTGAGTGAATAGCCAGGAGTAACCCCTAAGCATCACTGGGTGTGGCTCAAAGAAACAAAACAAAACAAAACAAAAAGCTATTTCCAAATATTTGTATTTTCTACAGAAGCAGCAAAGGACACCAACAGAATATAAAAAATATTTTATATATATAAAAATTTTATATAAAAATATAAAAATCATAATATTACTATGATTAAAAATTGAGTTACTTGGGTTAAATTTAACTTTCTTTAAAATGTCAACTCTTTTAGACATTTTCACTGTTATTAATCTTAAGTACTTTCTGTCATTTCAGATAGCCAATGATTCCACTTAAAGTCAACTGATCATCAAAAATAAAATCATTATTTTATATTTGTGTGACTAAGTATATCATGAAATGGAAAGTGTCTCTCTTTATTGCAATAAGAAAACATAAAATTTACAGATTACATAATACGTAAAAAGAGTTCAAATATATGTCAAATAATTATGAATGCTGTCTTGTAGGATAATTTTAGTTCATGGATTAATGCAAACATAGCTTTCTTAAAAGTACAATCTAAACCTTTTCATTCCTAAATTACAGTCTTTTTTGTCCTGTAATTTTTTCTTTTTTATTAATATCTTTATTTAAACACCTTGATTACAAATATGATTGTAATTGGGTTTCAGTCATGTAAAGAACACTCCCCCCTTCACCAGTGCAACATTCCCATCACCAATGTCCCAAATCTTTCTCCTCCCTACCCCACCCCACCTGTACTCTAAACAGGCTTTCTATTTCTACTTCCCTCATTCATTCACAATGTAGTGTAGTTATTTCTCTAACTGCACTCATCACTCTTTTTGTTGAACTTCATGTCGTGAACTGGACCTCCTTTCTTTTATCTCTGAGAGTTACTGCAAAAATGTCTCTTCTTTTTCTTAAAACCCATAGATGAGTGAGACTATTCTGAGTCTATCTCTCTCCCTCTGACTTATTTCACTCAGTCTTAAATGTGAAACTTCAAAAAATGAAAATTTCAATTCATTTTTCCAATCAAATTGTAGAGAACAGAGAATAAATGTTCTATTTTGCTCAATTTTAGTGTTATAGCCCTGTAACTTTGCTTGAAAGTGGCCTTTTTAATATAATTAATAACCAATTGAGTTAATTTGGCCACTTCTTAGTCCATTTTTTCTAATGAAGCTAACTTAATGTACAATTTAATAATATGAAAACGTACATCTTGAGGCCAGAGCAATAGCACAGCAGGTAGGGCATTTACCTTGCATGTGGCTCACCCGGATTCTATTCCCGGTATTCCAATATAGTACCATGAGCCTGCTGGGAGTAACTTCTGAGCTCAGAAACAGGAGTAACCCCTGAGCATTGCTGGGTGTGGCCCCAAAACAAACAAACAAGCAAAAAAAGAATATGTACATCTTTATACAATAAATGTGTATGAAGTAGTTCCAGTGTCTTTCTGACAGGCCTGGAAGGTCAGGTCAGGTTTCCAAATATGAGTTCCAGGGTACACTTCAAGAACATTAATGTCTTCAAAAGGGAAATGTGGAACATTTTAAAAATTAAAAATGCTCGGGGAGGGGGGATAAAGGAGGGAGATATGGGAGACATGCTGGGAACAGGAGTGGAGGGAGGACAACATTGGTGGTGGGAATGCCCTTTATTCATTGTCACTATGTACCATAAATAATTCTGCTTAATGAACTTCAGTCACAATAAAAATTTAAAAAATTAAAAATGAAAAAAAATGAAAATTTCAAGCTCTCTGGGTAGAGAGATGGCACAAAGGGCTAAAGAAATTATTCACATGCAAGAGTCCTTAGTTTAATCCCCTGTAACACATAGTTTCCCAAACATCACCAAAGACAGTTTTCAGTGCATGACACAAGAAGTGCTAGAGGTGAACCATAAAATAAATGAAAAAATATTTGATTGTTTATAAGCCACAATTGCTGGTGCTCAGGGTTTACTCATGGCTCTGCACTCAGGTATCAATCACTCCTGGCAGGCTCAGGGGACCGTATGGGATGCCGGGGATCAAACTTGAGTCAGCTGTGTTTAAGGCAAATACTCTCCCACTGTGCTCCACTCTGGCCCCCAACATAAATGAAAAATGTAAAGACAAAATTTTAAGCTTTCCTGGTTAGGTTTCTGTAATGTGATACCTTGTATTGAGATCAATTTGCATATTTTACCTGTATACCAAATGATATAAACTATAATAATGATATAAACCATATACACACACACACACACACACACACACACACACACACACACACACATATATAGGGTTTTGGGACCACACCCGGCAGCACTCAGAAGTTACTCCTGCTTTTCTGCTCAGAAATTACTCCAGGCAGGCTCAGGGGGCCATATAGGATGCCAAGGATGGAACCCGGATCTCTATCAGGTAGACTGCATGTAAGGCAAATGCCCTACCACTGTGCTATAGCTTTGGCCCCAAGATCTCACATTTTTTAAATGGGAAACTTTTAAGGCATATGATAATAGCATCTGATATTATATATACATATACATAATTTCATCCTTTTTATTCTAAATATGTGGTCTTAATTTTAAAATCCTAAAGACATATGGACATGCCAGCTGGGACAGCACCAAATAACTTTAAAAATATATATACTTTTCAGGCTAGAAAGACAATACTGCAGGTAGGGTATTTATCTTGCATGCATCTATACTGATTTTGATCCCCAATATCTCTGAGAACTTCCAGGAGTGATATCTGTGTGCAGATTCAGGAGTAATTCCCTGAGCACTTCTGGGTGTGGCCTCCAAGCAAAAACACATAGTTTTAAAAGTTAATATTGCTGTCTTTCAACTGTCATCTTTATTTTTATCATTACTGGTTTTCTCAAATTCAATAGATTTCCAGAAACATTGTAGAATAACAGAAAAAAATAGAAGTTAACCTTTCTTCTCTCCATTTAAAATTATATACAGTTACAGAACTGCTATGTATAGTTTCTATTTCCCTCACTTTCACCCTCTATCTACAGTTTCCCTACTGGTATAAAACCAGGTATTTATTTTAAATTGCATTTCATATATTCATATGTATATGTGTTTATAAATTTGCATCTATGTTGCATGTTTGATTTGAACCAAGTGTCAAATTTGTACTGGTCTCCCTAAAATTAATGTCAAACACTTAGATCTATGCATCACAGTAAACTACTTTATTACTACAGAGCAACTACAGCTATAAGGTAAGATAAAGCCAGAGGAATAGTACAGTAGGTAAGCATTTGCCTTGTATGCAGCTGACCCAGTCAACTAATGAATGAGAGTGGTGTGAAAAGAATGAAACAAGCCTCCTCTTCTGAAAAAGCTACCTCTATCAACACCTTTATTTTTGAGGCTTCTGGAATCTAGAGCTATAAAGAAAAACAATTCTTTTATTTATATCGCTGAGTTTATACTATTTCCACCTAATAAAAAAAGAACCACCTATTTTATTCTGCTACACTGGAACATTGGGGGGGGGGGGGAAACAAACAGTTTAGATTTGATTCTTACTTCACCACTACCAGTTCTGTGATTTTGGTCACATTATTTGAACCTACTAACTTCAGTCTCAATTTGTTAGATTACATTAGATTTAATCAAAGTAACTTTACTTTATCAAAGTAATTACTGTTTAATCCTAGATCAGGATTATACATTATATCAATTGGAGACTTTGAACTTTTATTTTATTTTAGAGCCATTCTAAATTGATACCCGGATTGCCAGAGGAGATATTATTCAGAATATATCCTGAATAGTAAAAGAGACTGCTGATACATGGCTCCCTAATTGTCTGTTCTGCAAAGATACCTATCACTCTGCTCATTCTTCACTGACGAAAGCAAATGGCCACGCTTTATCATTCCTTGATGATATAGAATAGGGAAGTACCCAGAATAAGATACACAGCACATTATATATTTGTAAATAATCCTATTTGTCATCCATAAAACTTATATATCATAAACTGATATTAATTAATTTTACTCAAATCAGATCTTTGATTAGATTTAGTGATTTAAATAAATACATTGTATATTTATTCAAGATAAATGTTAACACAATAAATGTAATATTAATTGAATAGATTATAAAGTAATCACTCATACTTATTTTAATCATCTCTTTCCAGGTTCTTCCTATTACCAAGTACCATCTCACATGGCAACATACGAAGAAAAATCACTTTCTCCAGCAAGTTTCCATTTTATTTGATGAGTTAACAAAGCAAAAAGAATTTAAATGTATTTTTCAGTTTAAAATAATAAATAAGCACTATGGAAATGATTTATGTAAGGGAATTACATGAAGTGATATTGGAGTTGTGTAAGGCAATTTTAGACTGGTATTTAAGACAATGATCAATATTCGTGAAAGTATAGCCACAAAAATGTTTCTTTTTTCCCAAATTTATAAAAGTCAATATCCATTAATATACGCAAGCCAATTTTCAAAGTGATGTTCTTAATTATTAAATTGTAAAATATAAAAAATGATTAAAACATCAAATTCTGTCCATAATATTATATAACTCATACATGCATATACCTCTGTTGTAGTGCAAATAGCTTTGTAAAGCAATTTGGCAACGTATTTTATGAGACACTAAAAGACTCATAGCCCTGACTCAGTCATTTTATTCCTATTCATCTGTCTCCAAAAGCATTATTATTTAATAATCATAAATGTAATGTTGTGACTATTACCAGGGAGATCAAAACAACTTGAAAATGCAGCAATAGGGGAATGTTTAGTAGATTATGATTTGCTAACTCTATAGAATATTATGTAGTCATTAAAATGATAATCATGAACATTATGTAGCAACAGGAAATGTTTATGATATAATTTTAAATGTAAAGGATGTGAATTATATCCTATGATTACTATGATGTAAAATCATATATGTAAATGTGTACAATTATAAGAGAACATGCAAAATTGAAATCTACAATGTGCAAATTTGGGGTAATTAAAATATATTTACCTTATTTTGCTACATTTATCAAATATTTTCAATCTATTGAGTATGTGATGGATTTAAAATTAGGCTGAATATATATAGCTCAGAGGTAGTGAATATGCATTACATAATAGATGCCTTGGTTTGATTTTTAGAGTCAAAATAAAAAAAAAACAGTACCTATTTTTGACCTGGCTGTAACTTGGTAGGGTAGTACACACTTTTACATGTATGAAATTTTGACTTTAATTTCTAAAAACCCAAAATTTAACAAATAACTCAGATTATAATTAAAAGTACTATACAGAATAATGCCTCTCCACCCAAAGGATTTTATCTTGATAATTTAATACCTACATACTCTAGCCAAACCCTACCCTATCCTAATTTTGTTTTAAAATTTGGGCTTTTATAAAGTTAGAATAAATTATAATTGTAAATGATATTTCCATATTAATAAGATAAAACCCAAAATTTAGAGAATGGGAAAATTCAGTAGAACTCATTGCTAATATATTATACTCTATACATGGTGTACATTTAAGACATTTGTTATTTTAACTGCTAACTTGTGTGGGACTGGAGTCTCTTTATTACTCGAGAATAAATGATGAATTGAGAGTAGTAATGTTCTACAAAATATACAAGGTACTGACAGAACTTTACAAGAAAATAAAGTATAATCCCATCAAAAAATGGGGAGAAGAAATGGATAGACACTTTGACAAAGAAGAAATACAAATGGCCAAAAGACACATGAAAATATGCCTCACATCACTAATCATCAGGGAGATGAAAATTAAAACAACTATGATGTACCACCTCACACCAGAGAGACTGGCACACATCACAAAGAATGAGAACAAGCAGTGTTAGAAGGGATGTGGAGAGAAAGGAACTCTTATCCATTGCTGGTGTGAATGCCGTCTAGTCCAACGTTTATGGAAAGCCATATGGAGATTCCACCAAAAACTGGAAATCGAACTTCCATATGATCCAGCTATATCACTCCTAGGAATATACCCTAGGAACACAAAAATACAATACAAAAATCCCTTCCTTACACCTATATTCATTGCAGAACTATTTACCACAGCAAGACTCTGGAAACAACCAAGATACCCTTCAACAGATGAGTGGCTAAAGAAGCAGTGGTACATATACACAATGAAATATTATACAGCCGTCAGGAGATGAAGTCATGAAATTCTCCTATACATGAATGTACATGGAATCTATTATGCTGAGTGAAAGAAGTCACAGAAAGACACATAATATAATATATCTATGGGTTTTAAGAAAAATGAAAGACATTCTTGCAATAATAATTTTCAGAAACAAAAGAGAGGAGGGCTGGAAGTTACAGCTCACCTCATGAAGGTCACCACAAAGAGTGATAAGTTTAGTTAGAGAAATAACTACATTGTGAACTATCCTAACAATGAGAATGTATGAGGGAATTAGAAAGCTTGTTAGAGTACAGGAAGGGGTGGGATGGGAAAGAGGGAGATTTGGGACACTGGTGATGGAAATGTTGCACTGGTGATGGGGGGGTGTTCTTTACATGACTGAAACCCAACCACAATCATGTTTGTAATCAAGGTGTTTAAATAAAATATTAAAAAAGGAGAGAGTAGTAGTGTTCTAAAGAAAGTTAATTTTGTCCTTCATTGGACATTTAGAGAGGTCTAAAGACATTGTCACAACATAGAGTAGTGGGAGTGTGTTACAGGCATCAATGAGCTAGTACAGGAATGTGGATAAACCTCCTACAATGTATAGGAGAGCTACTGGACAGAATTTTATAATAACTAATTCTCTAGCCCCAAATGCCATTGGTAAACAAATTATTAAATATTGGAGCAGGCAATGGGGGAAAAAAGCTTGGTAACAAAAAAAACTAGCTTTCTGCTCTAATTGTTGAAAGGATGACCTTGATTAGTCACTAAAATTAATTTTTTAAAAATCTTTATTTATTGATTAATTGATTGGTTCTTGAGCCACACCCAGCAGTGCTCAGGAGTTACTCCTGGCTCTGCACTCAGAAATAGCCCCTGGCAGTCTGGGTGATCATATGGGTGCCGGGAATTGAACCAGGTCCCTCAGAATTGGCCGCATACAAGACAAATTCCCTACTGCTGTGCTATCACTCTGGTCCCAGTCACTAAGAGTCTGTTCCTCAATTAACTTATATACAAAATGGAGGTAAATAGTATTTGTCTTGCCATATACGGTGGTTCTGAGAAAAATAAACTTAATTCCACAATAACATTTATAAAATCAATAACATAAGGAAGTTCTACCTCACACAGCAAGAATGGACTGTATGAAAAGACTGGAAACAAATGCTGGAGAATTTTTGGAGAAAAGAAAATCCCAAGCACTGTTGGTGAATATGAATATCTAGAAAATGATATGGAGCAGCCTTGGAAAAACATAAAATAAAAATATCATGTGACAAAAAAAATTCACAACTGAAGGGGTCAGAGTGGTGACACAGATGTAAGGCATCTGCCTTGATGGCAATAGCCTCAGACAGTTTGATTCCCCAGCGTCCCGTATGGTCTCCCAAGCCAGGGGCAATTTCTGAGCATATAGCCAGGAGTAAGCCCTGAGCATCACTGGGTGTGAAAAGAAATATCACATGATTTAGCAATAGCATTATTAGTATTTATCTGAAGAATGTGAATGCATTAGTTTATATATATTTATATGTGCATTTCTATGTTCATGGAAGCATAATTCACAATAGCCAAGACATGAAAACACCCTGAATACCAATAAAAATATTTGGACAATTGTTGGACTATTGAGATTTTTGTTAAGATTTAATGGTACCTATATTCTCTCTTTCTCTCCCCCCCTCCTTTTTTTTTTTTGTGTGTGTGTGGGGGTTCTTTTTTTTTTTTTTGGGGGTGGGTCACACCCGGCAGTGCTCAGGGGTTATTCCTGGCTCCAGGTTCAGAAATTGCTCTTGGCAGGCACGGGGGACCATATGGGATGCTGGGATTAGAACCAATGACCTCATGCATGAAAGACAAATGCCTTACCTCCATGCTATCTCTCCAGCCTCTCTTTCTTGTTTTTGAGCCACACCTACTGATGTTCAGGGATTACTTCTGGCATTGCACTCAGGGATCACTTCTGGTGGTGTTCAAGTGCCATATGGGGTTCTGGAGAGCCAACCTAGGTAAGCTTAGTGCAAGTCAAATGATTTACCAGATGTAATATCAGTCAAGCCTCTAAATAATACTATTTTATAATATGTGTAAAAGTTGACTTCATTTGAATTTAGCTGTAAAGTGAAATAAAATTACCAAAAAGTTTTTCTTATATGTAGAACACAAAGGAAACTACACAAACACATACACACACATACACACACACACACACACTAACAACCCTATGTTGTGTGAAAAATACAGATGTTACTGGAGGAAAAAGAGGGGGGTGAGGATTTGGGAGCAGAGGAAATCAATTTGTCAGTGCCATGACACTAGAATTTTGGTGGTATGTATGGTGAGATATAAACAAACTGAGGTGTGAAACTGTACTCCTAAAACTTACATAGATTATAAGACAAGGAAAATGAACAAAGCCTTATTCAGTACATTTAAAATGGTTATGAAAATGAAATTTTTCTCGGAGAATTGTCAGTAGTCCTCCTTTTCTAAGCTTCTTGAAAGTCACAGACAGAATTAGATTTAAAAAAAAAATATTTTTGGTACCAATCTCGCCATGTGATTCTGTTCTTCCTTTGTATAGGCACATTAAAATGGGAAATTATATACAAACACGTTCTTATCTTATAGAGATGGGAACACAAAAATCAGTAGGACCTCACACCCTGAACATTGTCATAAAGACCAGGCTCATGTCTTGAAAGAATGGGCATTGTCCATTTATCTCTGAACCAGGGATGCCATCTACAAAACAACCATGATTGTGTACTACATCACCTGAATGCAATTCTCTACCAGGGAAGATCCTACCACTGCTCTGGCATAGATCTATTCAACAGAGACTGCCCTTTAACACCCAGAGAACTTAAGAACAATAACAACCTGCTTTAAAGACTGAGCTCTCTGCATCACCCTCTAATTGTGAGTGAAACTAAAGGACACTCTGCATCATCCGGACTCTTATATAGAATATGGACATATTCCGAGATCCTTGGATACAGAAACCTAACACCAACAACAGTGACTTATGAAAAATAAAAGTGTATTAGCATACAGACAATGACTTGGGTTGGACAACCTAATATGCCCAAACCCTAGAGTTGGTCTTATGCCAGAAAACTTCAGGGGTACAGTCTTCTTGTATTTAGGACAAGGCTTTTTCTTTCCATGTCCCCTATATTTTGCTGGGCCTATGCAAACAATTTTCACACTAACACAGTCTTTGCTGTGCTCCTTTGACTCATTTTTAATGAATTATTGTATTATGATCAATTGTGTCAACAATACTACAGCTTTTAATTTCAAGGGAGTTGCATAAATTTTTTGGCTTTGGATTGCTTTGTATAAGAAATATTATAATGTAATACAATCTGGGGGCTCGAGGAACAAAGTAAATGTATGTGCTTAAATAAATAAAAATTATATAAAAACATTTTCTTCACTATTCTGATTTTTTTTTATCAGTTGCTTATTAGTTACTAAGAAATAAAGCCAGCATATTCTTCACAACCTCTCTAGTTATACTAGTCTAAGTGTCAATTGGGAGTTAAAGGCATCCAATAAGGAAAAAAGAAATATTGAATGAAAATATGTTTCCTAATCCTTTCAAAGCTCAAAGTTTTCTGAATGGGTTACAATGGGATAAGTTTGATATGGAGTGGAAGGGAGGAATAAGGTGGCTTTGCTGGTCCCTGGCAGGCAGATGCTGACAGTCTAGTGATATGCAAGATATGCATGAATATTTACTAGCAACAGTTTTATAGAACACTGTGCTGTTTTCTTATTTAATTAAATCTTTCCATTCCCTAGAAAAACAGAGAAACAGAAAAAAAGAGGTATGTGGGATGGATTTCCTAATACATCTCAGGATAGCATGTTATAAACTGATAAAGATTGAAATGTCTGGAATAGGAAGCATAAGCCAGTTGCTAGATTCAAACAGAAAATTTGGTACTGAATGATTTTATGAGACGACAAAGAAGCAAGAGGCACTGGGCCTCTGGAACCCTTGGACAAGTTTGAGTCCACCTTTCCCCACCTCCCCGCCAGACCCCCCCACCCATCGACCCACTGAGGAAAATGCGCACACCTTGGTCGGGGACTTTTGGGCAGGGTTGAGACAGCCCGCTCCTACCCTGGACAAACCATGAGAAAGCACCAGAAAGTCTAACTTACACCTCATAGGTCCAGTCAGCTCAGACCTAACACCCAATTTCCTCAGACAATACAACCCATAAAACAGGATAGCAAAAATCTAAAACAACTTGTAATATCCCTATCATACTTAGATAAACCACATGGCTAAGGAAAAATAAACTCTAAATCTAAGATACCTTCAAGCACTTCTAATACAATCAGTACAGCAAACCACTTTATTAATCAACCCAAAAACTCAACATTCAAAAACCACCAAATGTGAAGAAACATGGGTAAACTAAGGAAGACACTAGCAGCTGAGGAAATTGAGAAAAATCCTATCAAGTTTCCAAATCCACAAAAATGCATGAGCCCAATAGTTGAGAACCTAAAAGTGACGATGAATGCCCTAGCAATGGAAATCAAGGAATCACTAGCCTGCGAGATTAAGAAATCTATAGATAATCAATTCAGTCAACTTAAAGAAGAACTTTTACAGAAGATGAACGAATCCATACAATTGGAACTAAGGGAAATAAAAAGCATGTTAGCAAGCAGAATTACACAGAAGAATGCATATAGGAACTTGTGTAAAAACTACAAAACAACAACAAAAAAGTCAATAAGGAAGCAAGAGACAAAACATTAGATATCTAATGAACAAAGAGAAAAGACATAACCTACGAATTGTAGGAATACCAGAAGGGGAGGAAAGGGGGAAAGGAAAAGAATAAGTAGTGAGGAACTAATAGCAGAGCATTTTCCCACTCTCTGGAAAGAGACACTTGTAAAATTCAGGAGGCAAGCAGAATCCCTAAAAAATAGACCCGAATAGACCAACACCAATACATATAGTAATCCAACAGGCAAAAAATAAAGAGAAAGATGAATTCTTTAAAGCAGGGGTCTCAAACTCAATTTACCTGGGGGCCACAGGAGGCAAAGTCGGGGTGAGGCAGGGCCACATAAGGGATTTCGCTTACCAAATTTTTGCAATAAAAAATTGAATTAGTAAGAAAAAATCGCAAAAAATTGCATTAAACATTTGCATACTTTGAACGGAACTGCTCGAGGTATGTGAATGTTTAATGAGATATTTTTCTTACTAATGCAATTTTTATTGCGATTATTCAGTAAGCAAATAATCGCAAATACTGTGATATTTGAAGGCCGGCTGCGAGTCACAAAATGTTGTACGAAGGGCCACAAACGGCCTGTGGCCGCGAGTTTGAGACCCCTGTTTTAAAGCAAGAGGGGAGAGAAAAGCCCTCAAATACGAAGTAAGGGACATAAAAATCTCCCATTTGAAATAATATAAACAGGAAGACAGTGGAGTAACATATTTAAACTACTGAATAAAAGAAACTTCCAACCAAGAGTACATTACTCAGCTAAACTCTCATTCATATGGAAAGGAAAACTAAAAACATTCTTAGACAAAAAGGAACTTACACTATTTGCACTAACCAAACCATCTCTAAATGAAATTCTCAAAGCTGTACTACAAAATCCAAACCCCCAATTATAATAATAACCACTCTTCTCAATGCAATAGCACAGTAACCCTCTCTGGTGGTAATCTCCTTAAATTCAAAGGGCTAAATTCCCCCCATTAAAAGGCACAGTGGGATGTAATAGAAAACAAAACAAAAACCAGAAAACAAAAACCAGACATCTGCTACCTCCAAGAAACTCACCTAAAAGAAAAGGACAGGCACAGGCTTAGAATTAAAGGATGGAAATCAATTATTCAAACCAATCAAAGAGAAGACATTTGATAACACCCAACACCCATTAATGTTAAAAAACACTCAGCAAAATAGGGTTGGAAAGAACCCTCCTCAAGATAGCAACAGCTATAGATAAAAAACCCACAGCACAAACATCCTTAATATTAATATTTAATCTCTCTAACCATACCCTAGAATAATGTATATACAAATGTGTATATACATACTAATATATATGTTAAATTTATATATGATGTATATACATGATGCAATATGTATTCTTTTATATACACAAACACACATACTCTAATTGTTGACACATTTTATGCTCATTGTAGTATGCTCATTCCTGGAAAATAAAACAGTGTAACTGAAAAGCTAGGAGCACTAGATGTGTATGGGATACTCCAACTACAATATTCAACTAGACATCATTTTCTAGTGCACGTGATACATTCATTAAGATAAGTCAAAAACACAAGCTGGAACACAATTCAAGTATCCATAAATTTAGAAAAATAGAAATTATATATGTATACCAGATGAAAGAAATACACTTTCTTTAAGCTGAGAAAGATAACTGAAGAAAAAGTACCACTGTCCCACCACACACAAACATAGGCATTAGGACAAAGTTGTTTCTTTCTGAAAGACAAAGAAATAGTCCAAAATATAATTTTGCAGAAGCTAGTAAAAATTTGACGATGAAATATCTTTTATTAACATTTTGGTAACAAACTATAAAGAGAGAGTCAGATATAAAATAACCATTCTCAAGTTAACACATATTTTTGATATAACATTAAAATACGAAATCAAAGACATAAATCCTATATCATGTTTTACTTTAAAATGTAAGGAGATTGGATTCACCACCAGCAGCTATGTACTTATTCCCTCTCTTCATCTCCTCCTCCATAAATAGGGAAAAATGATGTGTAGTATTCATTCTCTATATGTACCACATATACACACATTACCTCCCAGAACATAGGAGATCTGATTGGTACCCACATCCATGCACCAACCTCATCTCTATTCATGATCTCACTGGATGACCTCACAGAGCAGAGACTTTAGTCTCCTGGGTGTGCTCAGTGTACAGGAGAATTTTCATTCTTTGGATCCTCAAAATGAATACTTTTGGAGTAGTTCTGCTATTGGTGTTGGCCAGTTTCCAGGATACTGAGCTGTTGACGCTGGTTTATAGAGGTACAATTTGATCCCTAGTTTGTTTCCCAGAAAAATAGCTGAGCATTAGGCCTTCTGCATCCTACTTTCCATGTACCTGAAGCAGTGTCAGATGGAGGTTTTCATTGGACATCAGTGCCCAGCTCCCACCCTGGCATGACATGCCTGTGGGCAGAGCTCTCAGCTGGGCCTTTTCTTCATAGAGAGTTCCACAGTCTCCCTTCCAGAGCACAAAGACCATCTGACTGAGCTGGAAGCACTGGAGCTGGGAGAGGCCAGTGCAGTGAGAGAGGTCCCATTGGAAGACTTTTTGACTTTCCTTCCATTCTAGGTCCAACTACTGACATAATACCTCAAAGACTCAAGTTGAAATGCCTGGGAGGGACTGATCATAGGACATCAAATAGGGCACTTGTTTTGCACACAGTAGACCCAGGTTGCCTCCGAGAATCCAATCTGCAGTTAGGCTGCCCAGAATGGCCAAGTGACCATACAGAGGTAACTAGGATGCAGAATTAAGAGTTTGGATGACCACTAGTATAACCAAAACTTGCCACTCTTCCCCTTTCCACCCTGAAGCAAATAATGACCATGAGCTGCTCATTCCAGGAAATAATAGTGAATATCAACAGCAGCCACAGCAGAAGCAGCAGTGGCATCGGCAAGAAGGAGGGCAACAGCAGCATAAAGGAGGCCAGAAGCAACAAGGAGGATGTAGGCCTATTGGAAAAGCCTTTTCAAATTTGGGATGATTTAGATACTGCTAATATGGCAGGTGAACTCGTCCAGGGAGGAGACTCTTTTATGGCTCCTGCTGAAGTAACTGCCAGCCAAAAATAATGGAAGCTATGCAGGATAAACTGGGGATAGGTCTTTGCAAGATTTTGAGGATTCATGTGTCTATGTTCAGAAATGTTTAATAAATTTCAACTGTAAACCATCTGAATAATTTTTAAAACAATACTTTCCTTCCTTTTCTTCTTCCGTCCTTTTCTCATTCCTTCCTTCCTTCCTTTTCTACTACCTTTCTTCCTTATTCCTTCCTTCCCTCCATTCCTCCATAAGTAGGGGAAATGAATAAATTCATTTTCTAAACAGCTGTGTAGTATTCATTCTGTATATGTACCACATATACATCCCATGTGAGTACACATGACATCCCAGAACATATGGGATCTATTTAGCCCCCATATCCATGCACCAACCTCATCTCTATTTAGTATCTAACTGGATGACCTCACAGAGCAGAACTTTAGTCTCCTGGGTTTCACAATGAAGAGAAGGTTCATTCCATTGGGAGACTTTTTGGCTTTCCTTTCCCTCTAGGTTTATCTACTGCCTGGGAGGTTGGGTAAGAAAGTTCCCTTCCATGGACTGGCCACAGGACAACAAGTAGGGCACTTGTCTTGCACACAGTAGATCCAGGTTGCCTCTGGAAATCTCATCTGCAGTTTTGCTGACCAGAATGTCCAAGTGACCATTTGGAGGGAAATAGGAGGCACCAGTCAAGAGCTTGGATGACCACTAGTATAACCAAAACTTGCCACAATTGCCCTTTCCACCCTGACGCAGATGACCATGAGTTGCCCATTTGTGAAAATGAGAATGAGTACAGCAGTAGCAGCAGCAGTAGCCACTGCAGAATCAGTAGTAGCATTGGCAAGGAGGAGGGCAGCAGCGGCAAGGATGAGGGAGGAATATTTAAAAGCCATGCAAAATTTGGGATGGGTTGGACACTGCTAATATGGCACTCAAACTTGTCCAGGGAGGAGTCTCATTGATGACTCCTGCAGAAGTAAATGCCCTGATAAAAGTAATGAAAGCTATGGAGCAGAAACTGGGGATAGGTCTTCACAAAATTTTGTTGAGGATTTTTTGCGACTATGTTCAGAATGTTTATTAGATTTCTCCTATAATGACCTCACAGAGCAGAGGCTTTAGTCTAATGGGTGTACTCAGTGCACAGGTGAAGGTTCATTCTTCGGATCCTCAAGAATGGATGCTTTTCAAGTATTTTTGCTTCTGTTCCTGACCAGTTTCCAGGATGCTGAGCTTGGCCACTCAAATGTAGAGATACAATTTGATCCCCAGTTTTTTCCTCAGAAGAACAGCTGAACACTAGGCCTTCTCCATCCTCCTGTCCATGTGCCTACAGCAGTCATAGGGAGGTTTTCACTGTACATCAGTGCCCAGCTGTGACCCTGGCATGACAGGCCTGTGGGCAGAGATCTCAGGCAGGCCTTTCCTTCTCAAAGAGTTTCACAGTCTCCCTTTCAGAACACGGAGACATATCAGGGTATATTCTCTCTCGTTGGGATCTGACTAGGCAGATAGCACTGGAGCTGGGAGAGGCCAGTGCAATGAGAGAGGTCCATTGGGAAACTTTTGGGCTTACTTCCCCTCTAAGTCCAAATATTGACAGTGTCCCACAAAGAATCAGGTAAAAAAATGCCTGGCAATTTGGGTAAGAAACTTTGCTTACAGGGACTGGACATAATACAGCAATTAGAGCAATTGCCTTGCACAGAGTAGACTCAGGTTGCCTCCAGAAAATCCATCTGCAGTTTCACTGCCCAGAATGGCCAAGTGAGTCAAGAGCTAGGAGGACCACTAGTATAATCAAAACCTGCCATTCTTCCCCTTTCCACCCTGATGCATATAATGGCCATAAGCTCCCCATTTCTAAAAATGAGAGTGAATACCAGCAGCAGTGGCAATGGCAAGATGGATGGTGGCAGAATCATGAAGGAGGACAGAAGGGACAAACAAAAGTGAGGCATATTGGACAAGCTATTCCAAATTGGGGATGGTCTGAACACTGCTAATATGGCATTCAAACTATTCCAGGGAGGAGCCCCCCTTTATGGCTCATGCAGAAGTAGTGGTCATGCTAAAATCAAGAAAGATATGGAGGAAAAACTGGGGATGGGTCCTCCCAAGATTTTAGGTTTTTATTCATGATAAAAAAGTTGTTTTTTTTTTTCTTTTTTTGAAAATAAATTATTTAATTGAATACACTGTGTGATACACAGTAACAAAAGTTCATGATTGAGTTTCAGTCATGCGATGCTAAGCAGTAATCCATTCCCTCCATCAATGTTTTCACTAGACAACATGCCCAGCTCCAACCCTGGCATGACATTCCTATGGGCAGAGCTCTCACCTGGACTTTTCCTTCTCAGAGAGGGCCACAGTATCCCTTCCAGAGCACGGATCCCTATCAGAGTCCTGTTTCCCTGCCTGGCCTCTCACTGGGCTGGAAGCACCGGAGCTGTGAGAGACCAGTGCATTAAGAGAGGTCCATTGGGAGACTCTTGGGCTTTTCTTCTCCTCTAGGTCCAACTACTGACATAGTTCCTCAAAGAATCAGGTAGAAATGCCTGGGAGGTTGGATAAGAAACTGCCCTTACAGGGACTGGCCATAGGACAGCAAGTAAGGCCCTTGTCTTGCACAGAGTAGACCCTGGTTGCCTCCTGGAATCCCATCTGCAGTTTCGCTGCCCAAAATGCCCAAGTGACCATTCAGAGGGAAGTAGGAGGCAGAAGTCAAGATCTTGGAAGCCTATGTCTATAAACAAAACCTGCGACTCTTCCCTGTTGTTACTGGATATGCAGATAATGTCCATGAGCTCTCCATTTTTGAAAATGAGAGCAGCAGCAACAGTGGCAGAGGCAAGAAAGAGGGCAGCAGTAGCATGGAGGAGGGCAGGAGGGATAAGATGGAAGGAGGCATATGGAAAAAGCTTCCGAAAATTTGAGCGGATGTGGACAATGCAACTATGGCACTGGAACTTATCCAAGGAGGAGCCTAATTTTTGGTTCCTGCAGAGGTAGTAGCCCTGGCCAAAATCATGAAAGCTATGTAGGAAAACGTGGGGATGGGTCACCACAAGATTTGGGGGTTTTATTCCTTATAAAAAGTTTTTTGAGGGATGGAGATATAGCACAGCTGTAAGGCGTATGCCTTGCATTGGGAAGGACATTGGTTTGAATCCCAGCATCCCATATGGTCCCCTGAGTCTGCCAGAGGTGATTCCTGAGCATTGAGCAAGGACTAACACCTGAGCACCACCAGGTATGACTCAAACCCCCCCCAAAAAAAAAGTTGTTTTATTTATATTGCCTTCGTGTCTGCCTTTTTCCTTCCCTTGGGAATGAGCTCTGTTTATGCCAACAAAGGCTCCTTAGGCGGCCTGAAGTTGGCGAAGCCACATTGGCTCTTGATTCCACATGGTAGAGCACCTGGCTTGTGGATGAAAAGCTGGAGGGGTGAGTTTCTGGCCTGCAAGTATTTCCCATATGTGTATGGATAATTCCCTGCATCAGATAGCAATGAATAGAATGGTATACAAAATTCCGGAGATATAGCGTAATGGGAGAGCAGATGTCTTCTAATTAGGGTGTAGGTTCCCTGATACCCTTGAACCAAGGTCCATTGTCTTGGAGTCCCTTTATTTGGATTCCAGTGGTCCAGGAGTTTTGCTGTCAATCATTCTCTATTTCAGAGGCTTTTTATGGATCTGGGTTAGTATTTCTTTTCAGTTCTTTCGTTGTGTTCATGAGTCTCTTTTTATATATTGTTCATGTTTGTTATTATGATCTTTGTTGGGTTGAGTTTTCTTTTGACTTGAAGCCAAAGCTAGCAATATTCAGTGTTCCTCTTGTCTATGCACTCAGAATGGACTCTTGATGTGGCCCTAGTGAATAAACTTAGGTTAGTTGCATGGAAAGCAAGTACCTTACCCACTGTAGTATATCTTGGCCTCTGTTTTGCTTTTGGAGCCATTTATTATTTCATTTGCCTATGATCTCTCCATAAGAATGACATAGTTTAAGCATTTATCTCATTGGTGAGCGTTTTTGCCTAAATTATTTTTTGGTGTTTGGGTCACACCCGGCAGTGCTCAGGGGTTCCTCCAGGCTCTATGCTCAGAAATGGCTCCTGGCAGACTGAAGGGACCATATGAGGTACTTGAATTCAAACCACTGCCCTCCAACATGCAAGGCAAACTCCCAACCTCCATTCTATCTCTCAAGCCGTTTTGCCTAAATTTTAAAAATAGAGACATCTTTCTAATCATACCCTAGAATAATTTATATACAGTACAGATGTGTATATACATGCTAATATATGTATGTTAAATTTATATATAATGTATATACAATATGTCATGTGTATGCTTTTAAATATACAAACACAAAGATCCTAACTACTAACCCATCTTATACTCCTTGTAGTGTGGTTCTACTTAGCCTTTTTTGAGCTGTGTTATTTTGATTCCCTGAGTAAATTTATTGAGTTATTTTACAATTTAAAGAAAATAATTATTATTTTACCTTTTCAAATAGTCTCCTGTTTCATAAAATAAAACACGTTAACAATAATATTCTAAAATTATTAAAATATAAACTATTATTAAAGAAATAATTATAATAATAAAATAAAGCACTCCTAAAATCTACCTTGCCCTATGTCTACTTGTGCCTGCAATAATAGCAGAGCACCTGGGGAATTTTTCTCTTCTTTTTTTTTAATATAATTTTTATTTTGATCATAGTGGCTTACATATTGTTGACAATAATATTTAGGTACATATTTACATAAAATCAGGGGGAAATTCCCATCACCAATTTGTCCTCCCTACACCTCCATTTTTGTCCTACCTCCCATATCCTCTTCCCTCACCCCCAGGGCTGCTAGAATATGTGGTCCGCTCTGTACCTAGCCTACTACTTAGTAGTCTTGCACCTGTTTGGTCTTGGTGCCTCCCTTATTTCCCCCTCTAACTGGGAGGTAGGACTAGCTAGTTCAAGTTACGTGGTTTTGTTTGAAGAAGAGAAAAGTAATAAACTGGGGTAAAAATCTAATACTCTGAAAATGGGCAGAATCCTTCTAGAGGCTCTCATCATCGATTTGAGAAACGAAGGAGAAAAAGAAGGTGAAACACTCTAACAGTACAAAAAGAAGTGTCAAACATCCAGTGAGGACTCCAACAATAACGATAAGCACACACACACAAAAAATCACCATAGTCTTGAGATAAGAAACATGGCAAAGTACATAAAGAAAGAAAGAAAAAAAAGAAGAAGAGAAAAAAAAGTAAGTATAACTGGGGACAACAACTTCAATAGCCACACCCAAACAAAGAAATCAACCAAAAATAGATAGGTAAATAATAATAATAATAATAATAATAATAATAAATGAAGATAAAAAATAATATATAAAAATATACAATGTTTTGTGCTTTTTGCTTTTTTTCCCTCCTGCCTTGGCACAGTAAATATTGGGGTCATTCGAAAAGGAATTCACTTGGCCTAAGAGATATGGGGTTTCTTCGTCCTTGGAGTATATTGTCAGGGGATTAACTATAGACTCTGTTCAGGATCATTTACTCTCCTGGTGGTGCTTTTGTGGTGTTTGGAAGACTTCTGCTCCATTCTGGGTGATACAATCAGACCTCTGTATCTAGAGATCTCAGTATCTGCACAGGTCCAGGGGTGGGACTTATGATGGTCAGTCTTTGTGGTTCTAGAAGTTCTGTTCCCTCAGTGTCGTTTTAATCCATCTTCTCTGGTTGGTGGTTTTGGTCTTTGCACTGAACCTAGGTTGGCATCTAGGATAGCGTCTTTCTCTGTGTTTCCAGAAGCCCCATTCCATTACAATTGTCTCTGCCAGACCTTTGGAACTGGGTATCATGATTATTGTGCAGGTCGTAGTTCAAACCCTAGAGTAGGGCTTTTTTATTGGACCCAAGATATATACAGTCTGGTCATGGTTCTAGCAGCCAATCATCTGTAAATCGCAATCTTGGCTTTTGGACCTACCAAAGAGTGACAAGTCTTCTGATTTTGTCTTATCGTTAGCTGGTAAGGTAGGAAAACCTGCTCTTAGGTCAAGTTGTTCCCATTTTCCTTGTTGTCAGGATATCATATTAGAGCTGGCACTTGTTGGTGACCCAGTAGTAGTAAGGCTGTCCTGGATGGGATTTGTTTCCTGCAGCTGTTGTGGAGAACTGTGCCATTTCTATGTCTGGGATCCAGGGTTCAAGGCTGGACGGATGGTATCTAATCACCTGAGAACCAAGTTGATTCCACATGACATATTTTCAAGGTAGGAGATATCCCTGTATTGTAAACAACTATGAGTTCCTATCTCTAGTAGATAAGAGCTCTTTTTTATATGTAAGATTTCCCCATTTTTTAGTGTGCCTTTGCAGGGAGAAATGGTGCTACATTATATTGTTGGTGCATTTGGGGGTGGACAGAGGGGAAAACAGAAACAGGTCACCTACCCAAAAAAGATAAAAAAAAAATAGGAATAAAAATGTATGTGCTCACATATGTATATGTAGAACAAACTTTTTTTTAAAAAAAATGAATTAATGAAGTATTTAAAGGACCAAAGTGATGCAAAAGACTACCTTACATTTGAGGAAAAGCAGGTAAAGAGGTGGTGTAATACAGGTCTTATGTTTATGTTGGAAGTACAGGTATTCCCATTGTCTTTTGGGTTTTTCTTGTGGTGTGTGGGTTCCCAGGCACCTTTCCATCACACCCCCTGACCTTCTTCAGATTGGCAAAAGATTTGTGGCAGGGAGGTCTTAGAAGAGTTCTTGTATTGGGGATACTTTTGGAACTAAGTCCAGTTTCAAGTAACAGTCCACGTTAGGGGGAGTTGGTAGGGAGGGCCTCTCAGCATGAGTACGCAGGGGAGGTGGCTGCCTTTTCTTGCAGGAGACGAGGTGTGGGTTTGACTGGGTGTCCCTTCGCTTCGGTGCTGGGTACTGGTTCGTTGGGGTAGGTGGTCAATCTTGATGCCTAATAGTTTAAGGACTGAGGGTGAAGAGTTTTAATATGGTGAGAGGTCTGGATGGGATCGAGGGGTGAAGGGATAGTTGGATTTCCAAAGGGGGGAAAGGGGAAGGTATATGGAAGGGGTAGGAAGGGAGAAAAGAGAAAATACATTAGAAAGAAAGGGAGAAGAGAAAAGAAAAAAAGTAAAGAGAAGAATAGAAAAGAAAAATAAAGAAAGTAGTGAGAAGAGAGGAGAAAATAGCAAGGAAATGCTAGTTTGCTTGAATGTGTTCGATGAGTAGAGTCTGTAGTTTAAGTATGTATGTTGCAGTTACTGCTTCAGTGGTCTGACTGGTCATGTGCTTCAATTCCTAAAAGAAGGTATAATGTAGAGATAAAGTGTATGTTAAAGAATTTTCTTGGGACCATCTCTTAGTGCAAGTTAAGTATGGTATCTTGTGTGACTGAGCCCCGAACTGCCATCTTAGTTTGTCCACCCTTTGTATCCAAGAACTCCTGTGGACAGAAAAGCTGAGAGGTTATTTTAAATATAGTAAGATAAAGGTATTAAAACATAGTGTTATGGGATGTTTCCATTGGAGTCAGTGATTTCCCGTGGTATTCTTTACCTGTGTTCCTGTATACTATCTCTAAGGGATTATTGTGGACCTTTGTTGTAGAAGGCTGATTACATACCTGTTCTTTCTATACTGCTGTTTCTGGTGTTGCTGTTTTCTTTGTGATATAATGTGTAGTCAAGAGATTGCATTGTACCTTTTTTTATGTATTTTGGGCACTGCTCCCGAGTATATGTTGACTATTACAGTATTTGGAGTTTCTACCCTGTTAAACCCTGTTATTTGATTGATGAGTATTAGTTCTGTATAAGATGTATATTCTAGGTGCTTTCGAATAGTGCTATCATTCTGTGTTTATCTTTTGTCTTCTGACTTACTTCGTTTAACATAAAATGTTCTAGGTCCATCCACGATGCTGCAAAGTCTGTGATTGTATTGTTTCTGACAGCCATGTAATATTCGATTGTTTATAGATACCACATCTTAATGATCCATTCATCTGTTGTTGGACATCGAGGTTGGTTCCAAGATTTGGCTATTACACTGAGTGCTGCGATAAAGAGTGGGGTGCATATGTATTTTGGAATGAATGTCCTTCCATCTTCCAGACAGAAACGATCATACCAAAAGAAAGACAGGTTGAATCCGACCTGAATCCACCCTGTTGAAACCTCCATTGCTGCATCTTGGTGGGACCTCCAAATGATGAGACCAGCTGACAAATGATGTGCTCAAGGAAGACTCCAAGCCACGCTCTCATAAAAACGCAAAGGGTTTATTATTCAGCATGCTGGGGTTCAACACAATCTGAGGAAAAGAGCCCTGGACCAAGTTGTGAGGGCCTTTTTTACACTTTGTTAACCATCCACAAAAGGAGTTATTAACCATTACATATCTCTAGGATTCACAGGTGGTGGAGGTGGCAAAGGGAAGGATTGGCTTCCTTTTCATTTTCAGCATGAATGGGTGTTGGATTTTGTCAAATGCCATCTCTGCATCGATGGATCCGATCCTATGGTTTTTATCTTCTTTTTGTTGATGTGATTAATGATATTGATTTTTGTATGTTGAACCATACTTGCATCCCTGGGATAAAAGCCCCTTATACTCCCTTGTGTATAATATTTCTACTGCATTGTTGGATTGGGTTTGCCAAGATTTTGATGAGAACTTTTGCATCTATGTTCAGAATGTTTGATAGACTTCATCTATAAACCATCTGAATAAATTTTTAAGTAATTTTTAAATTAAAAATTTTCCTTCCTTCCTTTTCTACTTCTTCCTTCTTTTGTACTACCTTCCGTCTTTCCTTTTTCCCTCCCTCTATCCTTTCTTCCACAAATAGAGAAAATTGATGACGTTACTTTCCAAGCAGTAGTGAATATTTCATTCTGTATAAGTACCACCTATACACGCATGATATCCCAGAATGAATGAGATCTCATTGGCCTCCACATCTATGCACAGACCTCATCTCTATTCATGATCTAACTGGATGACCTCACAGAGTAGATACTTTAGTATCCTGGGTGGTCCCAGTGCACAGGAGAAGTTTCATTCTCTGGATCCAGAAGAATGGAGACTTTTAAATTATTTCTTGTTTTGTTTCAGACCTGTTTCCAGATGCTGAGCAGAGTCCCACACCTCTTGCTCAGAGCATGGAGCCCTCTCAGAGTTCCGTTTCCTCCCAGGGCTCTGACTGGGCTGGAATCATTTGAGCTGAATGAAGCCACTGCAGTGGAAGAGGTCCATTGCGAGACATTTGGGCTTCCCTTACCCTTTAGGTCCAAGTACTGATATAGTCCCTCAAAGAATCAGGTAGAAATGCCTGGGAGGTTGAGTAAGAAACTTCCCTTACAGGGACTGGCCATAGCACAGCAAGTAGGGCAATTGTCTTACACAGAAAAGACCCAGGTTTCCTACCAGAATCCCATCTGCAGTTTCGCTGCCCACAATGGCCATTCAGAGGTAACTAGGAGGCATGAGTCAAGAGCTTTGAGGGCCACTTGTATAACCAAAGCCTGCCACTCTTCAATGTTCCTCCTGATGCAGATAATGACCATGAGCTTCCCATTTTTGAAAATGAAAGTAGCAGCCACAGCAGCGGAAATGGCTGCTGCAAGGAGGGCAACAGCAGCATGGAGGAGGGCAGAAGCGAAAAGGAATACGGTGGCATATTGGACAAGCTATTCCAAACTTGGGTTGATCTGGACACTGCAAAAATATCAATCGTAGTAGTCCAGGGAGGAGCCTCCTTTATGACTCTAGCAGAAGTATTGGCCCAGGTAAAAATCATGGTAGCTATGGGTGAAAAAGTGGAGATGGGCCTTGAAAGATTTTGTGTTAGTGTTCATTATAGGAAGTTATTTTTTTTCTATTGCCACCGTTTCTGGCTTTTTACCTCCACTTATAGGTGGGCTTTGTTTATTCTGGTAAAGACATTATTTTCCTTCCTTCCTTTGATCCTTCCTTTTCTAATACCTTACTTCGTTATTCCCTCCATTCTAAAGACAGAAAATTGATTACTTTAATTTTCAAACAGCTGTGTAGTATTTCATTCTGTATAAGTATCACATAAACACACATGACATCCAAAACATATGAGATCATATTTGCCCCCACATCCATGCACCGACCTCATTTCTATGTACGATCTAACTGGATGACCTCACGGAGCAAGGACTTTAGTGTCCTGGGCATTCTAAGTGCACAGGAGAAGGTTCATTCTTCAGATCCTGAATGATGGAGGTGTTTAATGTATTTCTGCTTTTTTGTTCCTGATCACAAATTGATCCCAGGCTATTCACTAGAATGAGATTTGAGTACTAGGCTATCTGCATCCTCTTATCCATGTGCCTGGAGCAGAGTCAGAGGGAGGTTTTCTCTGGACATCAGTGCCCAGCTCCAATCCTGGCATGACATGCCTGTGGGCAGAGCTCTCACCCAAGCCTTTCCTTCTCATAGAGTCTCACAGTCTCCCACCCAGAGCACAGAGACCTCTCAGGGCCCCATCTCTCACCCTGGGATCTGAGTGGGCTGGAAGCACTGGAGTTGGGAGAGGCAAGTTCAGTGAGAGAGGTCCATTGGGAGACTTTTGAGCTTTCCTTCCCCTCTAGGTCCAACTACTGACATACTGACATAGTTCCTTAAAGAATCAGGTAGAAATGCCTGGGAGATCGGGTAAGAGACTTAACTTACAGGGACTGGCTATAGGACAGCAAGTAGGGCACTTGTCTTGCACAGAAAACACCCAGTTGTCTCCCAAATTCTATGTGAAGTTTCGCTGCCTAGAATGCCCAAGTGACCATTCAGAGGGAATGAGAGGAACGAGTCAAGAGCTGAGATGACCACTAGTATAACCAACCAAAACATGCCACTCTTCCTCTTTCCACCCTGATGCAGACAATGAACATGAGTTCCCTACTTGGAAAAAGAGATTAGATACACCACCAGCAGCAGCAGTGTCATCTGCAAAAGGAGGGCGGCAGCAGCATGGAGAGGGCAGCAGCCTCAAGGAGGGAGGCAGGCATATGGAAAAAGCTTCTGCAAATTTGAGAGGCTGTGGGCACTGCCACTATGTCACTGGAACTCATCCAGAGATAAGCCTTCTTGACTCCTGCAGAGTTAGTGGCCTTGGACAAAATTATGGACGCTCTACAGGACAAACTGGGGATGGGTCCTCGCAAGTTTTGGGGGTTTAGTCATGATAAAAAGTTGTTGTTTGCTATTGCCTCCGTGTCTGGCTTTTTCCTCTGCTTCAGGGTGGGCTTTGTTTATGCCAACAAAGGCTCCTCAGGTGGCCTAGAATTGGGAAAGCCACCTTGGCTCTTGGGTCCACATGGAAGAGCAACTGGCTTGTGGATGAAAACCTGGAGGCGTGAGTTTCTGGCCTGCAAATCTTTCCCATAGGTGTGTGGATAATTCCCTTCATCAGATAGCAATGAATAGAATGGTGTACAAGATCCAGAGACATAGCTTAGTGGAAGAGCAGATGCCTTCTTACGAGAATGTGCTGAGTAGGTTCCCTGACACACTCTGAACCAAGGCCATTGTCTTCGAGTCTCCTTTTTGAATTCCAGTGGTCCAGGAGTTTTGCTCTCAATCATCGTCCTATATTTTGGGTGCTTTTTTTATGTCTGGGCTTAGTATACCTTTTCAGTTTTTCTATTTTTTATTGGTCTATTAGAGTCTCTTTTTCTGTATTGTTCCCTTTTTTATTTGATCTTTGTTGGATATGGTTTGGTTTTGACTTCGGGTTAAAGCTAGCAATACTCTCTCCTTGGCCCTAGCAAATAAACTGAGCTGTGTAGTATTTCATTCTGTATAAGAACCACATATACACACATGAAATCCAAATACGTATGAGATCTGATTGTTCCCCACATCTATGCACCGACCTCATCATATTATCTAACTAGATCACCTCACAGAGCAGAACTTTAGTGTCCTGGGCATTCTCACTGCACAGGGAAGGTTCAATCTTCGGATCCTCAAGAATGGATGCTTTTCAAGTATTTTTGCTTCTGTTCCTGACCGGTTTCCAGGATGCTGAGTTATTGCCGCAGAATCATAGAGGTACAATTTAATCCCCAGTTTGTTCCCCAAAGAAGAGCTGAGCACTAGGCTTTCTGCATCCTCCTGTGCATGTGCCTGGAGAAGATTCATAAGGAGGTTTTCAATAGACATTAGTGTCCAGCTCAAACTCTGGCATGATATGCCTGCGTGCAGACCTCTCACCAGGGCTGGTTTTCTCAGAGAGTCCCACAGTCTCTCTTCCAGGCTAAGAAGACCTATCAGGGTCCTGCCTTTCTCCCTGGGCTCTGACTGGGCTGGAAGTACTGGAGCTGGGAGAGGCCAGTGCAATGAGAGATATCCATTGGGACACTTTTTGATTTGGATGGATCTCTCTAGGTCCAACTACTCACATAATCCCTCAAAGAATCAGGTATATATGCCTGGAAGATCGGATAAGGAAATTCCCTTACTGGGACTGGCCATAGGACAGCAAGTAGAGGACTTGTCTTGCACAGAGTAGAACCAGGTTGCCTCCCAGAATCCCATCTGCAGTTATCTGCACAGAATAGCTAAGTGACCACTCAGTAGGAACTAGGAAGTATGAGTCAAGAGCTTGGATGATCACTAGTATACCCAAAACCTGACACTCTTCCCCGCTCCACCCTGATGCAGATCATGACCATGAGCTGCTCACTGCTGAAGATTGAAGTAAATACAGGAACAAGTGCAGTGGCATATGCAAGGAGGAGGGCAGCAGTAGCATGGAGGAGGGCAGCAGAGGTAAGGACGAGGGAGGCATATTACACAAGCTATTACAAATTTGGGATGTTGTGGCAATTGCTAATATGGCACTCAAACTAGTCAGGAAGGAGGCTCCTTTATGACTGCTGCAGGACTATTGGCCCAGGCAAAAATAGTGGAAGCGATGGATGAGTAACTGGGGATAAGTCCTCGTATGATTTTTGGCTAATATTACTTATAAACAGATGTTTGTTTCTATTGCCTCCCTTTCTGGCTATTTTCTGCCCTTTTAGTGGGCTTTTTTATGCCAATAAATGCATAATTTTCTTTTCTTCCTTCCTTCCCTCCTTCATTCCTTTATTTCTCCTTCCTTCCTTTTTTACTACTTTCCTTATTATCAGTCCCTCCCTCTATTAATAGGAAAAATTCATGACTTTATTGTCCAAACAGCTGTGTAGTATTTCATTCAGTATAAGTATCACATATCATTCAAGAACTTATGAGATCTCATTGGCCCCACCTCCATGCACTGACCTCATCTCTATTCATGATCTAACTGGATGACTTCACAGAGCAGAGAAATTTTTTGTCTCCTGGACATTGTCAGTGCACAGGAGAAGGTTCATTCTTCAGATTCAGAAGATGGAGATGTCTAAAATATTTCTGGCTTTGTTGCTGACCTGTTTCCAGGATGCTGAGCTGTTGCCAGTGAAATATAGAGGTACATTTTGATCCCCAGTCTGTTGCCCAAAATAGCTGAGCACTAGGCATTCTGCATCCTCCTCTCCCTGTGCCTTGAGCAGAGTCATAGGGAGGTTTTCACTGGACATTATTGCCCAGTTCCAACCCTAGAATGACATGCATGTTGACAGAAATCTCACCCAGGTCTTTTTTCTCAGAGAGTCCCGCTGTCTCCCTCACAGATCATGGAGACCTCTCATGGTCCAATCTCTCTCCCTGGGATCTGACTGAGCAGGAAACACTGGAGCTGAGAGAGGCCAGTGCAATGACAGAAGAACATTGGGAGAATTCTGCGCTTTCCTTCCCCTCTAGGACCAACTATTGACATATTCCCTCCAAGCATCAGGTAGAAATGCTCAGGAGGTCAGGTTAGAAACTTCCCTTTCAGGGACTGGCTATACAACAGCAAGAAGGGCACATGTCTTGCACAGAGTAGACCCAGGTTTCCTCCCGGAATCCCATCTGCAGTTTTGCTGTCCAGAATGGCAAAATGACCCTTCAGAAGCAACTAGGAGGAAATCCTCCAGAGCTGGGAAGACTACTAGTTTGACCTAAACCTGCTACTCTTCTTGTTCCACTCTGATACAAAGACCTGAGCTGCCCACTTTGGAAAAGCAGACTGGATTCACCAGCAGCTGCAGCAGCAGCAGTGGCAGTGACAAGGAGGTGCAGCATGGAAGAGCGTAGAAGCAACAATGAGGGAGGCAGCCATATTGGACAAGCTATGCCAAATTTTGATGGTCTGGATACTGTTAATATGGCACTTGAACAATTCCAGTGAGGAGCCTCCTTTATGGCTCCTCTAGAAGTAGTGGCCCCTGACAAAAATAATGGAAGCTATGGATGAGAAAATAGTTATGAGTCCTCCAATGGCATTTGGTTAATGTTCTTTATAAGATGTTGTTATTTTTATTGCCTCCATGTCTGGCTTTTCCTCCCCTTTAGGGTGGTCTTTGTTCATGCCAATAGGGGCATAATTTTCGTTTCTACTTTTCCCCTTCCTTCCATCCTTCCTTCTTTCTTTCCTTTTCTACTACCTTCATCCTTCCTTATTCCCTCCATCCCACTCTCCATAAATAGGAAAAATCATGACTTTAAATCATGACTATTTTCCAAACATCTGTGTAGTATTCATTCTGTATAATTACCATATATACACACATGGCATCCCAGAACGTATGAGATCTGATTGGTCACCACCTCCATGCACCGACCTCATCTCTATTCATGATCTAACTGGATGACCTCACAGAGCAGAGATTTTTGTCTCCTGGACCTTCTCAGTCACAGGAGATAAAGTTCATTCTTCGGATCTTGAAAATGGGACAATTAATATATCTCTGCTTTTGTTCCAACATTTTTTCAGAATGCAGAGCTGTTGCTGCTGAAATGTAGAGATACAAATTGATCCGCAGTCTGTTCCTCAGAAGGAGAGCTGAGCATTAGTCCTTCATCATCCTTCTGTCCATGTGCTTTGAGCAGAGTCATAGAGGGGTTACTGGACATTAGTGTCCAGCTCATCCCTGGCATGACATGCCTGTGGGCAAAGCTCTCAATCGGGCCTTTCCTCCTCAGAGAGTCACACAGTCTTAATTTCATCGCAAGGAAACCTCTCAGAGTCCTGTCTTTCTCCATAGGCTCTGACTGGGCTGGAAACCCTGGAGGTGAGAGAGACCAGTGCAGTGAGACAGGTCCAATGGGAGACTGTTGGGCTTACTTTCCCTCTAGGTCCAAAGAATCAGGTAGAAATGCCTGGGAAATCGGTTAAGAGATTTCCCTTACAGGGACTAGTCATAGTACAGCAAGTAGAGCAATTGCCTTGCACAGAGTAGACTCAGGTTGCCTCCGGAAAATCCCTCTGCAGTTTTGCTGCCTAGAATGACCAAGTGATCATTCAGAGGGAATTAGGAATAACGAGTCAAGAGCTGGGATGACCAAAAGTATAACCAAAGCCTCCCACTCATCCCCGTTTCACCCTGATGGAGACAATGGCTGTGAGCTGACTACTTGAGAAAAGGAGGTTGGATTCACCAGCAGCAGCTATGTACTTATTCCCTCCCACCGTCCCTTCCTCCATAAATAAGGAAAAATGATGTCTTTATTTTTCAAAGAGCTGTGTAGTATTTCATTCTTTATAAGTACCACATATACCAACATGACATCCCTGATCATATGAGATCTGATTGGTCCCCATGTTCATGTAACGACCTCATCTCTATTCATGATATCTCTGGATGACCTCACAGAGCAGGGAATTTAGTCTCCTGGGCATGTTCAGTGTACAGGAAAAATTTCATTCTTCAGATCCTGAAAATAAAATCTTTTGTAGTAGTTCTGCTTTTGATATTAGCCGGTTTCCAAGATACTGAGCTGTTGACCCTGATACAGAGATACAATTTGATCCCCAGTCTTGATCCCCAGTCTGTTCCCCAGAAGAAGAGTTGAGCACTAGGCCTTCTGCATCCTTTTTTCCATGTACCTGGAGCAGAGTCAGAGGGAGGTTTTCATTAGACATCAGTGCCCAGTCCAACCCTGACATGGCATGTCTGTGGGCAGGTCTCTCAGCCGGGCCTTTCCTTCTCAGAGAGTCCCACAGCCACCCTCCCAGAGCACGGAGACATCACAGTATCCCATCTCCCTGAGCTCTGACTGAGCTGGAAACACTGAAGCTGGGAAATGCAAGTGCATTAAGAGCGATCAAAGAATCAGGTAGAAATACCTGGGAGATAGGTTAGAAACTACTCTTACAAAGACAGGCCATAGGACAGCAAGTAGGGTACTTTTCTTGCACAAAGTACACCCAGGTTGCCTCCGGGAATCCCATCTGCAGTTTTGCTGCTCAGAATGGCCTAATGACCATTCAAGGGAATTAGGAAGCATGAGTCAAGACCTTGGAGGACCACTAGTACAACTAGAACCTGCCACTCTTCACCTTTCCACCCTGATGCATATAATGTCTATGAGCTGCCCATTTCTGAAAATGAGAGTGAATACTGCATCAGCCTCAGCAGCAGTGGTAGTGGCAAGAAGGACGGTAGCAGCATCATGAAGGAGGACAGAAGAGACAAAGAAAAGAGAGGCATATTGGACAAGGTTTTCCAAATTGGGATGGTCTGGACATTGCTAATATGGCATTCGAATTAGTTCAGGGAGGAGCCTCCTTTATGCTCCTGCAGAAGTTGTGGCCCTGGCCAAAATCAAGGAAGGTATGGAGAAAAAAACTGGGAATGGGGCCTCATAAGGTTTTAGGGCTTTGGTTATGAAAAATAGTTGTTTTTTTCTTTTTTAAAATTATTTAATTGAATACAGAGATATATCCTTCCTTCCTTTTTCACTACCTTCCTTCCTTATTACCTTTGACCCTCCCTCCATAAATAGGAACAATTCATGACTTTATTTTCCAAACAGCTGTGTAGTATTTCATTTTGTATAAGTATCCCATATACATACATGACATCCCAGAACGTATGATATCTGATTGGCCAATAAATTCATGCACCGACTTCATTTCTATTCATGATCTCACTGGACGACCTCACAGAGCAGAGAATGTAGTCTCCTGAGTGTGCTCAGTCTACAGGAGAATTTTCATTCTTCAAGTCTCAAAATGAGTGCTTTTGTAGTAGTTCTTCTTTTGGTGTTGGCCGGTTTCTAGGATACTGAGCTGTTGACACTGGATTATAGAGGTGTAATTTGATCCTCTGTCTGTCCCACAGAAAAAGAGGTTAGCATTGGGCTTTCTGCATTCTACTTTCCATGTGCATGTAGCCTGGACATCAGTGTCCAGCTCCCTGGCATTACATTCCTACAGACAGAGCTCTGACCTGGGCCTTTTCTTCACAGAGAGACCCACAGTCCCTCCCAGAGAACGGAGACCTCTATGGGTTCCTTCTCCCTGAGATCTGACTGAACTGGAAGCACTGGAGCTTGGAGATGCCAGTGCACTGAGAAAGTTCATTGGGAGACTTTTGGGCTTTCCTTCCCCTCTTTGTCCAACTTCTGACATAATCCCTCAAATAATTAGGTAGAAATGCCTGGCAGGTTGAATAAAATATTTTCTTACAGCGACTGTCCATAGGACAGCAAGTAGAGCAATTGCTTTGCACAGAGTAGACCCAGGTTGCCTCCCAGAATCCCATCTGCAGTTTCGCTGCCCAGAATGGCAAAGTGACCATTCAGTGGAAACTAGGAGGAAGGAGTCAAGAGCTGGGTTGACCACTATAATGACCAAAACCTGCCACTTTTCACCGTTTCACCCTGATGTAGAAAATAACCATGAGCTGCCCACTTCGGCAAATGAGATTGGATACACCAGCAGCAGTAAGGGCATCAGCAAGAAGGAGGGCAGCAGTAGCATGGAGGAGGGCAGGAGAGATAAGATGGAAGGAGGCATATGGAAAAAGCTTCTGAAAATTTGGGAGGATGTGGATAATGCAACTATGGCACTGGAACTCATCCAGGGAGGAGCCTAATTTATGGCTCCCACAGAGGTAGTAGCCCTGGACAAAATCATGAAAGCTATGTAAGAAAAAGTGGGTATGGGTCACCACAAGATTTGGGGGTTTTCTTCCTTATACAAAGTTTTTTGGGGGACGGAGATATAGCACAGCGGTAAGGCGTATGCCTTGCATGGGGAAGGACATTGGTTTGAATCCCAGGATCCTATGTGGTCCCCTCAGACCCTCAGACTGCCAGGGGTGATTCCTGAGCATTGAGCCAGGACTAACACCTGAGCACCACCAGGTATGACTAAAAAACCAAAAAAAAGTTGTTTTTTTTTTTATATTGCCTCCGTGTCTGCCTTTTTTCTTCCCTTGGGGGTGGGCTTTGTTTATGCCAACAAAGGCTTCTTAGGCGGCCTGGAGTTGGGGAAGCCACCTTGGCTCTTGGTTCCACATGGTAAAGCACCTGGATTATGGATAAATGCTGGAGGTGTGAGTTTCTGGCCTGCAAGTATTTCCCATATGTGTATGGATCATTCCCTATATCAGATAGCAATGAATAGAATGGTATACAAATTCCGGAGATATAGCTTAGTGGGAGAGCAGATGCCTTCTAACTAGGATGTGCTAGTCCGTTCCCTGACACCCTGAACCAAGGTCAATTATCTTGGAGTCTTTTTATTTGGATTCCAGTGGTCCAGGAGTTTTGCTGTCAATAATTCTCTATTTCAGGTGCTTTTTATGGATCAGGGCTTAGTATTTCTTTTCAGTTCTTTGTTTTGTTCATGGTCTATTAGAGTCTCTTTTTCTATATTGTTCATGGAAAGAACCTTCAGGTGGCTATCCAACCTCAAAAGTTGGACATTCAGCAGAACAGAAGGTCTGCCATTTTCCTTCCTTCACAATTAGAGACAGGTTAATGGAGTTGACGCAGACTGTCCCAGACTGTCCCATCATAAAACAAGACAGAACACATACCACAGAGAATTCTCAGACAAACAAAATTACAAAGTAAAGCTGGCCTGACAAAGGTGAATTCTCTGGATCCACCCAGAAGAAATCTTCAAGCATTCTTGAAGTCCCATCACCACCAGGTCATCCCCCAGGGCTGTTTTAGTGGCTCCTAGATGTGTCCATTAGCACAGTTGTAGAGGAACCAAGAAGAGCTCACAATCCTACAGTTAGTCCTCCTCCAACATCCACACATACCACAGAGACCAGCCTAAACTACAGAGATAGGCCTAAAACAGAAAAAAATACTACGGAGACCAGCCTAATACAGAAACAGAAACTACAGAGACCAGCCTAAAGAGAAACAGAAACTCAACACAAACTGAGGAAAAGAGCCCTGGACCAAAATGTGAGGGTGCTTTATACGCTTTGTTAACCGTCCACAAAGAAAGTTATTAACCATTACATATATCCAGGATTTAGAGCAGGCAAAGGTGGCAAAGTGAAGGATTGGCTTCCTTTTCATATTCAACATGAATGGGTGTTGGATATTGTCAAATGCCTCCTGTGCATCAATGGATCTGATTCTGTGGTTTTTATCTTATTTTTCTTGATGTAATGAATGATATTGATTAATTTTCGTATGTTGAACCATTCTTGCATACTTGGATAAAACCCCCTTTTAGCCCTTTGTGTATAATATTTTTGGTGTATTACTGGATTGGTTTTGCCAAGATTTTGCTGAGGATCTTTGCATGTGTTCAGAATATTTGATATACTTCACCTGTAAACCAACTGAATAATTTTTAAAATTTACTTTCCTTCTTCCTTTTCTATTTGCTTTCTTTTTTCCTTCCTTCCATTCTTCCCCCATATATAGAGAAAATTGATGACATCACTGTCCAAGCAGCAGTGTAATATTTCATTCTATATAAGTACCACATATACACACATGACATCCCAGAATGTATGAGATAAAATTGGCCCACACATCCATGCACAGACCTCATCTCTATTCATAATCTAACTGGATGACCTCACAGAGCAGATACTTTAGTATTCTGGGCAGTCTCAGTGCACAGGAGAAGGTACATTCTTCGAATCCAGAAGAATGGAGACTTTTAAATTATTTCTGCTTTTGTTCCTGACCAGTTTCCAAGATGGGGAGCAGTTGCCGCTGAAATGGAGAGGTACAATTTCATTCCCAGTCTGTTCCCCAAAGGAAGACATGAGCACTAGGCCATCTCCATCTTCCTGTTCATGTGCCTGGAGCAGAGACAGAGCGAGATTTTCACTGGACATCGGTGCCGAATTTCCACCCTGGCATGCCATGCCTGTGGGCAAAGCTCTCACCTGGGTCTTTCCTTGTCAGAATCCCACAGTCTCCTGCTTAAAGGATGGAGCTCTCTCAAAGTTTTGTCTCCCTCCCAGGGCTCTGACTAGGTTGTAATTATTTGAGCTGAAACAAGCCAGTGCATTGAGAGAGATCCATTGGGAGATTTTTGGGCTTTTCTTCCCCTTTAGGTCCAATTATTGACATGGACCCTCAAAGAATCAGGTACAAATGCCTGGAAGGTTGGATAAGTATCTTCCCATACAGAGTCTGTCCTTAAGGCAGTAAGTAGGGCACTTGTCATGCCCAGAATAGACCCAGGTTGCCTCCCAGAATCCCATCTGCAGTTTCTCTGCTCAGAATGGTCAAATGATAATTCAGAGAAAACTAGGAGGCACGAGTCAAGAGCTTTGAGGGACACTTGTATAACTAAAGCCTGCCACTCTTCAATGTTCCTCCTGATGCAGATAATGGCCATGAGCTGCCCATTTCTGAAAATGACAGTAGCAGCCACAGCAGCGGAAATGGCTACTGCAAGGAGGGCAACAGCAGCATGGAGGAGGGCAGAAGCGACAAGGAAGAATGTGACATATTTGACAAGCTATTCCAAATTTGGGTTGATCTGGATACTGCTAAAATGTCAATCGCAGTAGTTCAGGGAGGAGCCTTTTTTATGACTCCAGCAGAAGTATTGGCCTTGGTAAAAAATTATGGAAGCTATGGGTGAGAAACAGGAGATGGGCCTTGAATGATTTTTGTTAGTGTACATTATAACAACTTATTTTTTTCTATTGCCACAGTTTCTGACTTTTTACCTCCCCTTGTTGGTGTTTATGCCAATAAAGATGTGCTTTTCCTTCCTTTAACCCATCCTTCCTTCCTTTTCTAAACCTTCCTTCATTATTCCCTCCATCCCTGCACTCATAAATATGAAAAATTGATGACTTTAATTTCCAAAAAGCTGTGCAGTATTTCATTCTGTATAAATTTTACATATACACACATGACATCCAAAACATGAGATCTAATTTGCCCCACATCCATGCACCAATCTCATCTCTATGTATGCTCTAACTGGATGACCTCACAGAGCAGAGATTTTAGTATCCTGGGCATTCTAAGTGCACAGGAGAATGTTCATTTTTCGGATCCTGAATGATGGAGGCATTTAATGTATTTCTGCTTTTGTTCCTGATCATTTTCCAGGATGCTGAGCAGTTCTCACTGATCTCAAATTGATCTCCAGTCTGTTCACCAGAATGAGATTTGAGCAATAGGTCATCTGCATCCTCTTTTCTATGTGCCTGGAGCAGAGTCAGAGGGAGGTTTTCACTGGACATCAGTGCCCAGCTCCAACCATGGCATGACATGCCTGTGAGCAGAGCATTCACCCCGGCCTTTCCTTCTCAGAGAGTCTCACAGTCTCCCACACAGAGCACAACGACCTCTCAGGGTCCCGTCACTCACATTAGGATCTGAGTGGGCTGGGAGCACTAGAGCTGGGAGAGGCCAGTTCAGTGAGAGAGGTCCACTGGGAAACTTTTGAGCTTTCTTTCCACTCTAGGTCCAACAACTGACAGAGTCCCTTAAATAATCAGGTAGAAATGACTGGGAGGTTGGGTAAGAAACTTTCTTTACACGGACTGGCCATAGGACAGCAAGTAGGGCACTTGTCTTGCACAGAGTAGACCTAGGTTGCCCCTGGAATCTCATCTGCAATTTTGCTACCCAGAATGGACAAGTGAACATTCAAGGTAACTGGGAGGCATGAGTCAATAGCTTGGATGACTATTAGTATAATAAAATCCTGCCACTCTTTCCTGTTCCACCCTGATGCAGATCATGATAGTAAGCTGCACATTTCTGAAAATTAGAGTAAATAATGCAACAAGAGCAGTGGAATCGGCAAAAGCAGGTCAGCAGCAGCATGGAGGGCAGCAGCGACAAGGAAATGGAGGCATATTGAACAAGCTATTCCAAATTTAGTATGGTTTGGACACTGCTATTATGGCACTCGAACTAGACCAGTGAGCATCTTCCTTTACGGCTCCTGTTGTGACCTTAGAAAAAATAATAGAATTTATGGATAAGAAACTGCGTATGGGGGGGCCGGGCGGTGGCGCTAAAGGTAAGGTGCCTGCCTTGCCTGCGCTAACCTTGGACGGACCGCGGTTCGATCCCCCGGTGTCCCATATGGTCCCCCAAGCCAGGAGCAACTTCTGAGCACATAGCCAGGAGTAAACCCTGAGCGTTACTGGGTGTGGCCCAAAAACCAAAAAAAAAAAAAAAAAAAGAAACTGCATATGGTCCTTGCATGATTTTTGGTTAATGTTCATTACAAAAGTTGTTTTGTTCTATTGACTTCGTGTCTAGTGTTTTCCTTCCCTTTGAGGTGGGCTTTGTTTATGCAAATAAAGACAAAATTTCCTTTCTTCCTTTTCTCCTTAGTCCTTTCTTCCTTTTCTATTACCTTTCTTTCTTCCTTCTTCCTTTCCTCCTTTCCTTCCTTTATAAATAGGAAAAACATATGACTTTATTTTCCAAACAACTGTGTAGTAATTCATTCTGTAAAAGTTCCACATATACACACATGACATCCAGAACGTATGATATCTGATTGGCACCTACATCGATGCACCAACTTCATCTCTATTCATATCACTGGATGACCTCACAGAGCAGAGACTTTAGTCTCCTGGGCTGATGCAGTGCACAGGAGAATTTTCATTCTTTGGATACTCAAGAATCAGTGCTTTTCGAGTATTTCTGCTTATGGTGTTGGCCAGTTTTCAGGATACGGAGATGTTGACGCTAGATTATAGAGGTACAATTTGATCCCCAGTCTGTTTCCCAGCTGAAGAACAGCTGAGCATTAGGCCTGCATTCTTGTGTCCATGTTCCTGGAACAGAGTCATAGAGAGGTTTTCCCTGGACATCAATGCCCAGCTCCAAGCCTGGCATGACATGCCTGTCGGCAGAACTCTAAGCTGGGCTTTCCTTCCCAGTGACTTGCACAGTCTCCCTTCCAGAGCAAGGAAACCTTTCAGGGTCCTGTCTCCATCCCTGATATCTGACTGAGCTGGAAGCACTGGAGCTAGGAGAGGCCAGTGCAGTGAGTGAGGTTTGTTGGGAGACTTTTGGGCTTTCTTTCCCCTCTAGGTCCAACTACTGACACAGTACCTCAAAGAATCAGGTAGAAATGCCTGGGAGACCGGGTAAGAGACTTATCTTACAGGGACTGGCTATAGGACAGCAAGTAGGGCACTTGTCTTGCACAAAAAACACCCAGTTGCCTCCCGAAATCCCACCTGAAATTTCACTGCCTAGAATGCCCAAGTGACCATTCAGAGGAAACTAGGAGGAACCAGTCAAGAGCTGAGATGACCACTAGTGTAACCAACCAAAACATGCCACTCTTCCCCTTTTCACCCTGATGCAGACAATGACCATGAGTTCCTCACTTGGAAAAGAGATTAAATACACCAGCAGCAGCAGCAGCAGTGTCATCTGCAAAAGGAGGGCGGCAGCAGCATGGAGAGGGCAGCAGCCTCAAGGAGGTGGGAGGCATATGAAACAAGCTTCTGCAAATTTGGGAGGGTCTAGGTACTGCCACTATGTTACTGGAACTCATCCAGAGAGGAGCTTCCTTTATGACTCCTGCAGAGTTAGTGTCCTTGGCCAAAATCATGGACGCTACGCAGGACAAACTGGGGATGGGTCCTCACAAGGTTTTGAAGTTTGAGTCATATAAAACGTTGTTGTCTTCTATTGTCTCCGTGTCTGGCTTTTTCCTCTGCTTCAGGGTGGGCTTTGTTTATGCCAACAAAGGCTTCTCAGGCGGCCTGGAGTTGGGGAAGCCACCTTGGCTCTTGGGTCCACATGGAAGAGCAACTGGCTTGTGGATGAAAACCTGGAGGCGTGCGTTTCTGGCCTGCAAATCTTTCCCATATGAGTGTGGATAATTCCCTTCATCAGATAGCAATGAATATAATGGTGTACAAGTTCCAGAGACATAGCTTAGTGGGAGAGCAGATGCCTTCTTATGAGAATGTGCTGAGTAGGTTCCCTGACAAACTTTAAACCAAAGGCTGTTGTCTTCGAGTCTCCTTTTTGAATTCCAGTGGTCCAGGAATTTTGCTCTCAATCATCGTCCTATATCTAGGTGCTTTTTTATGTCTGGGCTTAGTATAACTTTTCAGTTTTTTTTTATTTTTCATTGGTCTATTAGAGTCTCTTTTTCTGTATTGTTCCCTTTTTTTATTTGACCTTTGTTGGGTTTGGTTTGGTTTTGACTTGGGGCTAAAGCTAGCAATGCCCAGGGTTCCCCTCCTGTCTCTACACTCAGGAGGATCTGCTTGGCCCTAGAAACTAAACTGAGCTGTTTAGTATTTCATTCTTTATAAGAACCATATATACACACATGAAATCCGAATACATATGAAATCTGATTGTTCCCCACATCTATTCACCGACCTCATCTCTATTTGTGATATAACTGGATGACTCACAGAGCAGAACTTTATTGTCCTGGGCATTCTCAGTGCACAGGAGAAGGTTCAATCTTTGGATCCTCAAGAATGGATGCTTTTCAAGTATTTCTGCTTCTGTTCCTGACTGGTTTCCAGGATGCTGAGCTATTGCCACAGGTTATAGAGGTACAATTTAATCCCCAGTCTGTTCCCTGAAGAATAGCTGAGCAATAGGCTTTCTGTATCCTCCTGTGCATGTGCCTAGAGAAGAGTCATAAGGAGGTTTTCAATGGACATTAGTGTCCAGGTCAAACCCTGGCGTGACATGCCTTTGTGCAGAGCTCTCACCTGGGCCGAATTTCTCAGAGTCCCACAAACTCCTTTCCAGGGCAAGGAAATCTATCAGGGTCCTGTCTTTCTCCCTGGGCTCTAACTGGGCAGGAAGCACTGAAGCTGAGAGAGGCCATTGAAGTGAGAGAGGTACATTAAGAGACTTTTTGGTTTGCATTCCTCTCCGGGTCCAACTACTGGCACAATCCCTCAAAGAATCCGGTAGAAATGCCTGGGAGATTGGATAAGGAAATTTCCTTACTGGGTCTGGCCATAGGACAGCAAGTAGAGGACTTGTCTTGCACAGAGTAAACCCAGGTTGCCTCCCAAACTCCCATCTGCAGTTTCCTGCACAGAATAGCCAAGTGACCACTCAGTAGGAATTAGGAAAGTATGAGCCAATAGCTTGGATGACCACTAGTATACCCAAAACCTGACACTCTTCCCCATTCCACCCTGATGCAGATCATGGCCATAAGCTGCCCAATGCTGAAAATTAGAGTAAATACCGAAACAAGGGCAGTGGCATAGGCAAGGAGGGCAGCAGCAGCATGGAGGAGGTCAGCAGTGGCAAGGAGGAAGGAGGCATATTTCACAAGCTATTACAAATTTGGGATGGCAATTGCTTATATGGCACTTGAACTAGTCGGGGAGGAGCCTCCTTTGTGACTCCTGCAGGACTAGTTGCCCAGGCAAAAATATTAGTATTAAAAATATCAGTATTAATATCACAGATACGCACATGACATTCCAGAACTAATAAGATCTGATTGGCCCCACCTCCATGCACTGACCTCATCTCTATTCATGATCTAACTGGATGACCTCACAGAGCAGAGAAACTTTTTGTCTCCTGGACATTGGCAGTGCACAGGAGAAGGTTCATTCTTCAGATCCAGAAGAATGGAGATGTCTAAAATATTTTTAGTTTCTTGCTGACCTGTTTCCAGGATGCTGAGTTGTTGCCAGTGAAATATAGAGGTACATTTTGATCCCCAGTCTGTTTCCCAAAATAGGTGAGTATAGGCCTTCTGCATCCTCCTCTCCCTGTGCCTTGAACAGAGTCATAGGGAGGTTTTTACTGGACATTATTGCCCAGTTCCAACCCTGGAATGAGATTTCTGAGGGCAGAAATCTCACCCAGGTCTTTTTTTCTCAGAGAGTCCCGCTGTCTCCCTCACAGAGCATGGAGAACTCTTATGGTCCTATCTCTCTCCCTGGGTTCTGACTGGGCAGGAAACACTGGAGCTGAAAGAGGCCAGTGCAATGACAAAGAAAAATTGGGAGAAGTCTGGGCTTTCCTTCCCCTCTAGGTCCAACTATTGACATAGTCCCTCAAAGAGTCAAGTAGAACTGCTCAGGAGGTTGGGTTAGAATCTTCTCTTTCATGAACTGGCCATACATCAGCAAGTAGAGCACTTGTCTTGCACAGAGTAGACCCAGATTGCCTCCCGGAATTCCATCTGCAGTTTTGCTGCCCAGAATGGCCAAATGACCCTTCAGAAGCAACTAGGAGAAATTCGTCAAAAGCTGGGGTGACTACTAGTTTGACCAAAACCTGCTACTCTTCTTTTTCCACTCTGATGCAGAAAATGACCGTGAGCTGCCCACTTTGGAAGGAGGTCAGCAGCAGCATGTAGTAGGGCAGCAGCAACAATAAGGGGGGCGGGCATATTGGACAAGCTCTGCCAAATTTGGATGGTCTGGACACTGCTAATATGGCACTTGAACAATTCCAGTGAGGAGCCTCTTTTATGGCTCCTCTAGAAATAGTGGCCCTGACAAAAAATAATGGAAGCTATGGATGAGAAGGTGGTTAGGAGTCCTCAAATGACATTTTATTAATGATCTTTATAAAAAGTTCTTATTTTCTATTGCCTCCATGTCTGCCTTTTTTCTCCCCTTTGGGTTGGTCTTTGTTCATGCCAATAAAGGCATAGTTTCCTTCCTTTCTTCTTTTTCCCGTTCCTTTCTTCCTTCCTTCCTTTTCTACTACCTTCCTACTTCTGTATTTCCTCCATCCCATTCTCCATAAATAGGAAAAATTCCTGACTTTATTCCTCAAACAGCTGTGTAGTATTCATTTTCTATAAGTACCACATATACACACATGGCATCCCAGAACGTATGTCTATGTAACTTGAGCAGAGTCATAGAGGGGTTTTCACTGGACATTAGTGTCCAGTTCAAACCCTGGCATGACATGCCTGTTTGCAGAGCTCTCACCCAAGCCTTTTTTCTCAGAGAGTTCCACAGGCTCCCTTCCATGGCAAGGAAACCTCTCAGGGTTTTGTCTTGCTCCCTGGGCTCTGACTGGGCTGGAAGCACTGGAGCTGGGAGAGTCCAGTGCATTGAGAGAGGTCCATTGGATAACTTTTGGGCTTTCCTTCCCTTCTAGGTCCAACTACTGACATAGTCCCTCAAAGAATCAGGTAGAAATGCCTGGGGGATCAGATAAGAATATTCCCTTACAGAGACAGACCATAGGACAGCAAGTAGACCACGAGCTGCCCACTTTGGAAAATAGATTGTATACACAGGCAGCAGCAATATCAGGAGTGACAACAGCAAGGAAGAGGAGGGCAGCAGAGGCATGGAGGAGGGCAGCAACGAAAATTAGGAGGGAGGATTATGGAACAATCTTCTGCAAATTTGGGAGTGTCATCACTGCTACTATGGCACTGGAACTCATCCAGAAAGGATCCTCCTTTATGGATTCTGCAGAGGTTGTGGCCCTGGCCAAAATCATGGAAGTTAAGCAGGAAAAATTGGTGATGGGTTCTCGCAAGATATTGGGGTTTTATTCATTATATAATGTTGTTCTTTTTGGGGGGAGATATAGCACAGCGGTAAGGTTTTTGCCTTGCATGCCTAAGGACATTGGTTCAATAGGGTAAGACAATTCCCTTACAGGGTCTGGCCATAGGACAGTAAGTAAAGGACTTGTCTTGCTCAGAGTAGACGCAGGTTGCCTCCTGGAATCCCATCTGCAGTTTTGCTGACCAGAATAGCCAAGTGACCACTCAGAAGGAAGTAGAAAGTATGAGTCAAGAGCTTGGATGACCACTACTTTACCCAAAACCTGACACTCTTCTCTGTTCCACCCTGATGCAGACCATGATCATGAGCTGCCCACTTCTGGAAATGAAGGTGAATACAGCAACAGCAGCAGTGGCATCTGCAAGAAGGAGGGCAACAGCAGCATGAAGGAAGGGAGCAGCGACAAGTGGGTGGAAGGCATATTGGACAAGCTATTGCAAATTTGGAATGGTGTAGCAATTGCTAATATGGCACTCAAACTAGTCCAGGGAGGAGCCTCCTTTATGACTCCTCCAGAAGTAGTGGCCCTGACAAAATTAATGGAAGCTATGGATGGGTAACTGAGGATAAGTCCTCAAATGATTTTTGGCTAATGTTATTTATAAACAGATATTTATTTCTATTGCTTCCTTTCTCCCCAAGGGGTGGGCTTTTTATGCCAATAAAGGCATAATTTTCCTTCCTTCCTACTGTCCTTCCTTCCTTCCATCCTTCCTTTCTTTTTTACTACCTTCCTTATTATCTCAGTATCTCCCTCCATTAATAGAAAAAATTCATGACTTTAATTTCCAAACATCTGTGTAGTATTTCATTCAGTGTAAGTAACACAGATACATACGTGACATTCCAGAACTTATGAGATCTGATTGGTCCCACCTCCATGCACTGACCTCATTTGATCCCTAGTCTGTTCCCCAAAATACCTCAGCACTAGGCTTTCTGCATCCTCCTGTCCTTGTGCCTGGAGCAGAGCCCTGGAATGACATGCCTGTGGGCAGAGCTTTCACCCAGGTCTTTTTTTCTCAGAGAGTCCCACTGTCTCCCTCGCAGACTATGTAGACCTCTCAGGGTCCCATCTTTCTCCCTGGGATCTGACTGGGCAGGAAACACTGAAGCTGAAAGAGGCCAGTGCAATGACAGATAAACATTAGTGCTCAGTTCCAACCCTGGAATGACATACCTGTGGGCAGAGCTCTCACCCGGGTCTTTTTTTCTCAGAGAGTCCCACAGTCCCCTTCGCAGAGCATGGAGACCTCCCAGGGTTCCATCTCTTTCACTTGGGATCTGACTGGGCAGGAAACAGTGAAACTAGGAGAGCTCAGTGCAGTGAGCGTGTGGTCCATTTGGAGACTTTTGGGCTTTCCTTCCCTCTAGGTCCAAATACTGACATAATAGAATCAGGTGACCAAAATAATCAGGTAGAAATGCCTGGGAGGTCAGGTAAGAAACTTCTGTTACAGCAGGGGTCTTCAAACTACAGCCCGCAGGCCACATGCAGCCTGCAGAGGAGTTTGATCCGGCCAACCAGCAGTGAGAGCTGTTTGGTTGCCAAGATACCTGCCAGCATATAGACTCAGTGTCACGGTTTCTCAGAGATGACGTCAACCGCCTCCGCCCATGGCATGTTGTGTGCTGGGACGGTGGGCGTGAGGGTGGTGTTGAGAGGGACACTGATGCACCCTTGTGCCTTGCGCTTGGCACGCACGTTGCTGATGACGTCACTGCAGGGCGCCGGATGCAGCGTGGTGAGGAGTACCACATTTGGGTGACTATATGATATAAAAAGGCGCCTGCTCCACCCCCAGGCAACGTGGTGTCTGTGTGCTGTGCCTGCCTGTCAGTGAAGTTTTCCTCCACTCCCTCCACTGCCAAAGGTCAGTCAAAAGTGCCATAGAAATACATTTTTGCCAGATGGGGGGTTCTGCCCGATTGGGCTCATATGAAAATTTTCCTTTGTAGGTGGTGAGGCGTTCAGTGCTGAAATCAAAGTTAGAGGGTGGGCGGTGGTTGGGAGGTTAGGGGTTCGGTACTGAATTGCCCATATGGAAAATTAGAGGTTCAATGCTGAAGCATTTTAAATGGGTTACATTGAAAATTTTATATGCATTTTGCAATTCCTTTTCAGTGTTCACATGCTGATTCCGAACATATCAATTTGGGCATTATATAGGGAGATATAACTGAAATATCAGGGATTGAGCTGGTCTGCTTAGAAAAGCCTGCAAGGGATAAGTGTTCACATTAGGGACTAATGGGGGTTCATACACTGTGTGTATATATACACACATATTTGTATTTTACTAATATCAGTTTGGAATACCTAGGAAACAATGATGTCAAGAAAAAGAAAAATTGATGGCGAGTGTAGGATTTTCAAAGATCAGTGGACTTACGATTACTTTTTATGTGGTACAAAGAAAAAGCTGTGTGTCTGATATGACAGAATATAGTTGCTGTGTTCAAAGAATACAATTTGCGATGCCACTATCAAACTCAATATAAAGATAAATATGATTGTTTGGTTGGAGAAGTAAGAAAAGATAAAATATTACAACTGAAACATACACTGATGACTCAGCAAAATTCTTTTGTGAAGCAGAAGCAGTTAAATACTTCCTCACTGCAGGCAAGTTTTCAAGTTGCCAAGCTAATAGCACGCAATGGCAAAACATTTGTGGAGGGAGAATTTGTTAAAGAATGTCTTATTTCTGTTGCCAAGGAGATGTGTCCAGAGAAGGCTGATTTATTTAGTACAGTGAGCCTTTCAGGAGTTACAATGACACGAAGGATTGAAGAAATGGAAGAAAATTTGCTGCACCATTTGCAAAACTCTGCAAAGAAACTTTGCTATTTTTTCTTGGCACTCGATGAAAGCAATGATGTTCGTGATTCTGCCCAACTTCTCATTTATATGCATGGGACAAATAATTATTTTGAAATCACAGAAGAGCTTGCTGCACTGCAAAGTATCAAAGGTACAACCACAGGAGTGGATATATTTGAAAAGGTTTGCCAAACTGTGAATGGTTTGGAGCTGGACTGGGTTAAACTAGTCAGTGTAACAACTGATGGTGCTCCTAGCATGGTAGGGTCTAAGAGAGGAGTAATTGCTCACATTACACAAGAGATGGACAAACATAACCATCCTCCTTCAATTGCCATACACTGCCTCATCCACCAACAAGCGCTGTGTTGTAAATCACTGAAGTGGGACTCTGTTATGAAAATTGTGTTATCTTGTGTTAATTACATTAGAACTCATGCACTAAACCACAGACAATTTCAGGAATTTCTATCTGAGGTAAATGTTGCCCATGAAGATGTTCTGTACCACAGAGAAGTCCGTTGGCTGAGTAAAGGGAAAGTTTTGAAACATTTCTTTGACTTACTTCCACAGATTACAGCTTTTCTACTTTCAAAAAACCAAGAAGTACCAGAGCTCAATGATGCAGAATGGAAATGGCACCTTGCATTTCTGACAGATATAACAGAGCTATTCAACAGTTTCAATCTGCAACTTCAAGGCAAGGGGAAGCTCATCTGTGATATGGCATCGCATGTGAAAGCACTTGAAGTAAAATTAGGCTTTCTCATTAAACAAGTACAGTAGGAAAACTTCAGTCATCTCCCAACAACTCAAAACCTGTCAGCGGACAGACCATTGGTTGCATTCCCAAAGGAAGCATGTCTGGCTTCACTAAAATTGTTGCAAAAGGAGTTTCAATTTAGATTCAAAGAGCTTCATTTCCATGAACAGGACATACAGCTTTTTTGTAAACCCATTTTATGTTGAGATTGAAAATGTCCTCACAATTTACCAAATAGAACTGGCTAACTGCAGAATTGTGACTCTCTGAAAGACTCATTTAAGTCAAGTAACCTTTTAAATTTCTATGCATCTCTCCCCTCTGAGACATATCCAAATATCAGAAACCATGCACTCAAAATGGTAACCATCTTTGGTAGCACTTTTGCCTGTGAACAGACTTTTTCAAAATGAAACATCTAAAATCTCCAACCAGATCAAGATTAACTGATACCCACTTGCATCACTTGTTATGGCTGGCAGTGACAAATATTGAACTGGACATTGACCATCTCATTAGCCAAAAGCAGGCCCACAGTTCCCATTGAAATACTGGTGCATGATCTGTTTATTTATAAATGGTTTTCATTTTATTTATATGTGCAGTGTGTGTAGGGATTAGTATCTTATATAATCCAGCCCTCCAACTCTCTAAGGGACCGTAATTCGGTCCCCACTTTAAAAAGTTTGAAGACCCCTGCGTTATAGGGACTGGCCATAGGACACTTGTCTTGCACAGATTAGACCACGTTGCCTCCCTAAATCCCACATGTAGTTTTGCTGCCCAGAATGGCCAAGTGACCACTCAGAGGGACCTCGAAGGAATGCATCAAGATCTGAGATGAGTACTAGTACAACCAAAACCTGCCACACTTCATCGTTCCACCCTGATGCAGACAATGACCATAAGCTACCCACTTTGAACAACGAGATTGGATACACCAGAAGAAGTAGGGTCTTGGGCAAGAAGATCAAAGGGAAGAGTAGCATGGAGGAGGGCACCAGCAACAATGATGAGGGAGGCATATGGAACAAGCTTCTGTAAATTTGGGAGGGTGTGGACACTGCCACGATGGCCCTGGAACTCATTCAGGGAGGAGCCTCCTTTATTGCTCCTGCAGTGGTAATGGTCCTGGCAAAAATCATAGAAGCTATTCAGGAAAAATTGTGGATGGGTCCTCACAAGTTTTTGGGTTTAATTCATAATAAAATGTGTTTTTTAGGGGGAAGAAGATATAGCACAGCGGTAAGGCATTTGCCTTGCATGCTGAAGGACATTATTTCAAATTCCGGCATACCATATGATCCCCTGAGCCTATCCAGGTGATTGCTGAGCATAGATCCAGGAGTAACCCCTGAGCACAGCCAGGTGTGACCCAAAAACAAACAAACAAACAAAAAGTTGTTTTTTTCTATTGACTCCACGTCTGGCTTTTTCCTCCCCTTCAGGGTGGGCTTTGTTTATGCCAACAAAAGCTTCTCAGGTGGCCTGGAGTTGGGGAAGTCACCTTGGTTCTTGGTTCCACATGGAAGAGCAACTGGCTTGTGAATGAAAACCTGGAGGGGTGAGTTTCTAGCCTGCAAAATTTTCCCATAGGTGTGTGGATAATTCCCTGCATTAGATAGCGATGAATAGAATGGTGTACAAGTTCCAGAGACATAGCTTAGTGGGAGAGCAGATGCCTTCTTATGAGAATGTGCTGAGTAGGTTCTTTGACACACTCAGAACCAAGGCCATTGACTTGGAGTCTTCTTTTTGTATTTCAGTGATCCAGGAGTTTTGCTCTCAATCATCATCCGCTATTATATGTGCTTTTAATGGATCTGGGCTTAGTATTTCGTTTCAGTTTTTTGTATTTTCATGGTCTATTAGAGTCTCTTTTTCTGTATTGTTCCCTTTTTTATTTGATCTTTGCTGGGTTTGGTTTGGTTTAGACTTGGGGCCAAAGCTAGCAATACTCAGGGTTTCTCCTGTCTCTGCACTCAGGAGGATCTCTTTGGCCCTAGCAACTAAACTGAGCTGTGTAGTATTTAATTCTGTATAAGGACCTCATATACACACATGAAATCCAAATATGAATGAGATCTGATTGTCCCCCACATCTATGCACCGACCTCATCTCTATTATCTAACTGGATGACCCCACAGAGCAGAACTTTAGTGTCCTGGGCATTCTCAGTGCACAGGAGAAGGTTCATCCTTTGGATCCTCATAATGGATGTTTTTCAAGTATTTTTGCTTCTGTTCCTGACAGGTTTCCAGGATGCTGATCTATTGCCATGGAATTATAGAGCTACAATTTGATCCCCAAAATGAATGCTTTTGTAGTAGTTCTGCTTTTGGTGTTGGCCGATTTTCAGGATACTGAGCTGTTGATGCTGTGTTATAGAGGTACAAATTGATCCCCAGTCTGTTCCCCAGAAGAATAACTGAACATTGGGCCTTCTGCATCCTACTTTGCATGTGCTCGAGCAGAGTCAGAGGGAGGTTTTCACTGGACATCAGTTTCCAGCTTCCTGGCATTGCATTCCTGTGGGCAGAGCTCTCACCTGGCCTTTCCTTCACAGAGATTCCCACAGTCTCCCTCCAAGAGCACGGAGACCTCTCAGGGTCCCTTCTTCCTGAGATCTGACTGAGCTGAAAGCACTGGAGCTTGGATAGGCCAGTGCAGTGAGAGAGTCCATTTGGAGACTTTTGGGCTTTCCTTTCCCTCTTTATCTAACTTCTGACATAGTCCCTCAAAGAATCAGGTAGAAATACCTGGCAGGTTGGGTAAAAACTTTGCTTGTAGGACTGTCCATAAGACAGCGAGTAGAGCAATTGCTTTGCACAGAGCAAACCCATGTTGCCTCCCGGAATCCCATCTGCAGTTTCGCTGCCCAGAATGGCAAAATGACAATTCAGTGGAAATTAGGAAGAAGGAGTCAAGAGCTGGGATGACCACTACTATAATCCAAACCTGCCACTCTTCACTGTTCCACCCTGATCTAGACAATGACCATGAGTTGCCCACTTCGGAAAAGGAGATTGGATACATGAGCAGTATCAATTGCATTGGCAAGGAGGGCAGCAGAAGATATGAGGAAGGATGCATATGGAACAAGCTTCTTCAAATTTGGGAGGGTATGGACAATGCAACTATGGCACTGGAACTCACCCAAGAAGGAGGCTAATTTATGGCTCCTGCAGAGATGGTAGCCCTTGCGAAAATCTTGTAAGCTATGGCGGAAAAAGTGAAAATGGTTCTCACAAGATTTTGTGGTTTTATTCATTATGAAAAGTTTTTTGGGGGACAGAGATATAGCACATTGGTTTGAATCCCAGCATTCCATATGGTCCCCCGAGTCTGCTGGGGGTGATTCCTGAGCATAGAGCCAGGACTAACACCTGCATGGTGCCAGGTATGACTCAAAAACAAAAAAACGAGTTTTTTCCCATTATCTCCGTGTCTGGCTTTTTCCTTCCCTTGGGGGTGGGCTCTGTGAATGCCAACAAAGGATCAGGTGGCCTTGAGTTGGGGAAGACACCTTGGCTCTTGGTTCCACATGGTAGAGCAACTGGTTTGTGGATGAAAAGCTGGAGGGGTGAGTTTCTGGCCTGCAAGTCTTTACCATATGTGTATGGATAATTCCCTGCATCAGATAGCAATGAATTGAATGGTATACAAATTCCGGATAAAGCTTATTTGGTAGAGCATATGCCTTCTAACTAGGATGTGCTGAGTCGTTTCTCTGACACCTTTGAACCAAAGTCCATTGTCTTGGAGTCCCTTTATTTGGATTCCAGTGGTCCAGTAGTTTTGCTGTCAATCACCCTCTATTTCAAGTGCTTTTTGTGGATCTGGGCTTAATATTTCTTCTGAGTTCTTCCATTTTGTTCATGGCTATTAGAGTCTCTTTTTCAATATTGTTCATGTTTGTTATTATAATCTTTTCTTTGGTAGGGTTTTCTTTTGACTTGGGGCCAAAACTCGTAATATTCAGGATTTCTCCTGACTATGCACTCAGGATGGACTCTTGGTGTGGCCCTAGGGACTAAACTTAGCTTAGTTAACTTTGCATGGAAGGAAAGTGCCTTAAGCACTGTACTATCTCTTGGCCTCTGTTTTGCTTTTGGGAGCCATTTATTGATTCATTTGCCTATGCTCCCTCCACAAGAATGACATAGGTCAAGCATTTATTGCATTTGTGAGCATCTTTGCAGTGCTCAGGGGTTACTCCTGCCTCTATGCTCAGAAATCACTCCTAGCAGACTGAGGAGACCATATGAGATACTTGGATTAGAACCACTGTTCTTCAGCATGCAGGGCAAACTAAACTCCAAACCTTCATGCTATCACTTTGGCCTGTTTGCCTAAATTTTTAGCACATAGACATTTCTCTAACCATACCCTAGGACAATTTATATACATATGTGTATATACATGCTAATATATGTATGCTAAATTTATATATAATATACAATATGTAATGTTTATGCTTTTATATACACAAACACACATATCCTAACTACTAACCCATCTTATGTTCCTTGTAGTGTGGTTCTACTTAGCCTTTTTTGAGCTGTAGGATCCTGATTACCTGAGAAAACTTATCCAATTATTTTACAATTTAAAGAAAATAATTATTATTATTTTACCTTTTCAAACAGTCTTTTGTTTTATAAAATAAAAAACATTAACAATAATATTCTATTATTATTAAAATACAAACTATTATAAAAGTAATAATTTTAATAACAAAGGAAAACACTTCAAAAATCTACCTTGCCCTATGTCTACGTGTGCCTGAAACAAAAGCAGAACACCTTTAACAATTTAACTATCCTTCAAGTATTCTCAGAGGGAACAAATGCTCAGGTACTTTCCTCTGAATGAAGCCCATACCCTGCATTCAGCTAATGAGCAAATGGCACAGGAAGAAAATACAGGGTCAAATTGGGAATTTACTGAAAGCACAGATAATGAGAGTATAGGCTGGCCTCCATGCACTGAGCACAGGGCTGGAAATGAGCTCCCAGCAGGGCAACAGAGATCTGTGCCTCTGTTTGGTTTGAAAAGGCCTCTGGCCCATGTCTTTCTATGAAATAAGTTAGGCTCTTCCAAAAAATGCTTAATTGCATGACTTAGAAATGCCACACAAATTAATGTGGTAAACAGGCACCTTGAAATAGAAAGGTGCGAATGCCTCTAAATTTTGGTTTGGCTAGATCTTTAGAATGGGGTTAAGAAGCTCCGGCCCCATGTGCCTCACCAGGAACAGATGCGAGGCCCCAAGCCCCGGCCGCCCCGGACCATCGGCACCAGGTGGGATTGAAATCAGAAGATATACTTGTTCTTCTTAAGAGAAAAGGAAGAAGTTTGTGTACTTTGTTGTCAGCTTCCAAAGATTACTAACTTTTTTCTGTATCATTAAAATCCAACTGCCTTGGCTATACTGCTACTACTCTTACTGCTGTTTCCATAATTGCCTTTTTCAGCAAAATAAATCTATTTGAAGCCAAAGAATAACAAGAAATAAACATCATTTCAGAAGCCTTGCCATTATGAAACTTATGCTAAATGTACTCAACATTATTTTGCTGCCTGTCTACTTGTTAATAACAGTATACAGTGCCCTTATATTTATTCCATGGTATTTTCTTACCAACGCCAAGAAGAAAAACGCCATGGCAAAGAGAATAAAAGCTAAGCCCACTTCAGACAAACCTGGAAGTCCATATCGCTCTGTCACACACTTCTACTCGCTAGCTGTCATAGACATCCCTGGTGCTGACACTCTGGATAAATTATTCGATCATCTGTTTCCAAGTTTGGGAAGAAGGACAGCCTTGGAACGAGGGAGGTCCTAAATAAAGAAAATGAAATGCAGCCAAATGGAAAGGTTTTTAAGAAGCTAATTCTTGGAAACTATAAATGGATGAACTATCTTGAAGTGAACAACAGAGTAAATAATTTTGGCAGTGGACTCACTGCCTTAGGACTGAGACCAAAGAGCACCATTGCCATTTTCTGTGAGACCAGGGCTGAATGGATGATTGCAGCACAGACCTGCTTTAAATACAACTTTCCTCTTGTGACTTTATATGCCACACTTGGAAAAGATGCTGTAGTTCATGGGTTAAATGAATCTGAGGCTACATATCTGATTATGAGTGTTGAACTTCTAGAGAGTAAACTTAAGATGGCATTGTCAGATATAAAATCTGTTAAACACATCATTTACGTGGACAATAAAATTATCAATAAAGCAGAGTACCCTGAAGGATTTCATATTCACAGTATGCAGTCAGTGGAAGAGTTGGGATCCAAGCCAGAGAACTTGGCCGTTGCTCCAAACAGACCAGTTCCTTCAGATATGGCTATTGTTATGTACACCAGTGGTTCTACTGGTCGACCAAAGGGAGTGATGATGCACCATAGCAATTTAACAGCTAAAATGACAGGTCAATGTGAGAGAATTCCTGGACTGGGACCGAAGGACACATATATTGGCTACTTGCCTTTGGCTCATGTTCTCGAGTTGACAGAGGAGATCTCGTGCTTTACCTATGGCTGTAGGATTGGTCATTCCTCTCCACTTACATTTTCTGACCAGTTGAGCAAAATTAAAAAAGGAAGCAAAGGCGACTGTACTGTACTGAAGCCTACACTTATGGCTGTTGTTCCTGAAATAATGGATCGGATTTATAAGAATGTTATGAGCAAAGTCCAAGAAATGAATTATATTCAGAAGACTATGTTCAAGATAGAGTATGATTACAAATTGGAACAAATTAAAAAAGGTTATGATGCACCACTCTGCAATCTGGTACTATTTAAAAAGGTGAAGGCCCTGCTGGGTGGCAATGTGCGAATGATGCTCTCTGGTGGAGCATCGCTGTCTCCTCAGACTCACCGCTTCATGAATGTCTGTTTCTGTTGTCCAATCGGTCAGGGTTATGGATTGACAGAGTCGTGTGGTGCTGGAATGGTTAATGAAGTTACTGACTATACTACTGGCCGTGTTGGAGCTCCTCTTATTTGCTGCGAAATTAAACTAAAATATTGGCAGGAAGGTGGCTATACAATTCATGACAAGCCAAACCCCAGAGGTGAAATTGTAATTGGTGGACAGAATATCTCCATGGGCTATTTTAAAAATGAAGAGAAAACAGCAGAGGATTACTCTGTGGATGAAAATGGACAAAGATGGTTTTGCACTGGTGATATTGGAGAATTCCATCCCGATGGCTGTTTACAGATTATAGATAGGAAGAAAGACCTGGTGAAGTTGCAAGCTGGAGAATACGTATCTCTTGGGAAAGTAGACGCTGCACTTAAGAACTGTCTACTTATTGATAACATCTGTGTTTTTGCCAAAAGTGACCAGTCCTACGTTATCAGTTTCGTGGTTCCTAATCAGAAAAGGTTGACTCTTTTGGCACAAGAGAAAGGAATAGAAGAAACTTGGGTGGATATCTGCAATAACCCTGCCATGGAGGCTGAAATACTGAAAGAAATTAGAGAAACTGCAAATGCCATGATGTTGGAGTGATTTGAAATTCCAATCAAGGTCTGCCTGAGCCCTGAGCCTTGAACTCCTGAAACTGGTTTGGTCACTGATGCTTTCAAACTGAAAAGAAAGGAATTGAAGAATAATTACCTCAAAGACATTGAGTGCATGTATGGGGGCAAATAAAATGTTTCTGTATGACATGCAATTGGGAAGGAGGAGGCCCCAGTGGCTTTTCCGTTTTAGACTTTTAAGCTTTTGTTGAGCTACCTGTTAAAATGTAAGGTAAATCATTTTAAAGATACAGTGTTTTTTTTTTAACAAGAACACAGTGACAATAACATTAACAACAAAAGGAGACTAGTCGTTGAATCTCTTTCACTTATTTTTGTGTAGGTATAGTCTAGCTGAAAGTAAAAAGCTCTTGTCCTTTAGCTGTTATTCACTTTAGGGCAAAATTTGTTTTATAAGTTAGCCTAAGCAATATGTGTTTCTTAAACATGTTCCATTTTGACCGCAATAAACTTGAGTTGGAGTATATTATAGTTTGAAGATATTTACTGCACCCAGTGTCTTCTGTCTTCCTAGTTCAAAAGAAGATCAAATATTATGCATGACAAAAACATGCATTAACACCACTCAAAACATAAAATTTGCATTTTATGAATCTATTCCAACCCATTATTTTAAAAACAAAATTCAATCTGATACAATATACAAAGTCATATAATATCTTGAAAAACATCTTAGGGTTCAAAATAGTCACATATATTAGAATTAGAATCATTGTGCTATCGTGAAGAATTATGGTGCCTGGACTATGAACAAAATCACATAAGCCCATTCAAATGATATAGTCATAAATTTCAAGGGAAATTGGGGTGCTGTTTTAAAACTTTGATGTCTGAAGTCAATAACCACATATAATTAGTTGAGTGACTTGAAAGAGCAAATACATTTCTTCAAACTGCTGAAAATTTCCCTTCTCGGTTCAAAACAAGAATGCCACTAAGAATAACATTAAAGAAAGTCATTTCAATCTTGAGAGAGAGCATTTTTTTTTCTTAAATAAAGGTTATCAAATCTTAAACATGTAGAATCATGATCATTCTTCAGTAGGAAATCTGGCTAAGATATCCTGATTGTAAATTTATCTTTGACAACAGGGACGGATTTTAGAATACCTTTCTGTTAGATTGAACTTGTAATTTAAGGCTGTTGCCCATTTTATTCTGTAGCAGCAGTTTATACTTCAGAACGCCTTTAATTTTGCTTTAATTTTAGCAATGTGGGTTATAATGAATGAGTTCCCAGTATTTGTTCGATTTTCTGAATGAATAACTGGGTGAGTTTTGTAAAGTTAAAGGGAAGAAAACTATTTTTTCCCTACCTGGGAAGTTTAGAAACTGGAAATCATAGATGTGTAGAAGGAAACTTACTCAAGGGACTGGTTGTTTGTGCAGGAACCTAGCATGTGTGCTTCTTAAAATTTTAATTAAGATGTGAGATTCTATGTCCCTGATATTCACACTTGAACCATAGTTACTGTAAAAAGAAAAATCTTAATACTGTTATTCTTTGCACTTTCTTCTTAATCATTTTATATATACATATATAAATATGTTGTTTACATATATGTGTATATGTTGCTTGTTACCTTGCTTTCTACAGACGTGGGCCACCACTGCAACCACATGAATTCTTTTTGCTCTAAAATATTATAGAAGTATTTAAATGTTATGTATATGGTGATAAAAAGAAAAATCATCTGGTATTATTCAGAATCAAAAATGGAGTTTTTGTAAAGTTTTGTGTTCAGTGTTCTCACAATGTAAACTGTGTGGCAAGTTCTCATTGAAGTTACGTGTATGTATTCTCATTTTTCCAAACTTGCCTTTGAAGAGTGAAAAACCTTATTACCAAGTAGACTACTATTTAGCTTCTACTGTTTCTGGCCCACTCTTGATCTTTGAATGATATTTCTCATAGAATGTTTCAATATGTGGTTCCTGTCTGCAGTTTGTCATGGTGATTTTAAGTGTGTAAAGACATGCATCCTGATCATTGCAACCCCACACACCCATCTTCCAAAAGCTAGAACACTGCCAACTAAGTTGTTGTCTAGGTTCTTTCGACACATGTAACCACAACACTTCAGGTTGGGTGCTGCTAATTCTTTGTGAAAATCCAAATATTGTTAAGGGATCAGGGAGATGCCACTACCCTCCGAATTTTCATCTAAAACGACATGTTTATGTACACAGATAGTTCCATATGCATTGTGAATTTTCTAGTATTTGAACTTACAGATTTTGATCCTATGTTTTTATACCTGTTTAAATTGTTCACTGTTACAAACATGATAACCATCAAATAAAAGAGTGCTTTAAGATTTTGCTATAGTCATGTACATTTCTAAGTTGAACACGTGATTGTTTTGTTTTAATTACATGAACGTATTTTACCACCTTCATATTTATATTTGTTTTTTTTCTAGAGTGGGGTATAGTTATGGACTTTTATAAAGAAATATAGTTTAATGATTTTAAAAGTCAGATGCTGTAATTAACATTTCTTTGATCATAGAGACTGATTAGTAATACTTGCCTATATTTTCCTGCTAGGAAGTGTTCGAAAAAAGTGTTTAAGAAATAACAAGATGTGGGGCCGGAGAGATAGCATGGAGGTAAGGCATTTACCTTTCATGCAGAAGGTCATCGGTTCGAATCCCGGCATCCCATATGGTCCCCCGTGCATGCCAGGAGCAATTTCTGAGCCTGGAGCCAGGAAAAACCCTTGAGCACTGCTGGGTGTGACCCAAAAAAAACCACAAAAAAAAAAAAAAAAAAAAAAAAAAGAAATAACAAGATGAGAACGGGATAAAGATCATGTGGTATTTGGGATATTTTGATTTTAAAATGTAGGTACAAATTAAACTATATTCATATTTTTACTTTCTGTTAAAATGCATGATTGTAGAATTGTCCTAAGATCTTTGTGTTTATTCTTGATAAAAAACTCTGTTATATTTAAGTTTGCACTTGAATTTTAATAAATCCACTCATTATCAAAAAAAAAAAGAATGGGGTTAAGAAGAGCATATCTAATACAAAAGTTAGAAGACACAAGGGACTGTTTTGTTACATATACCTTCAAAATTAATAGTGTTTATCATACTTAAAGAATTATGCACATTTTAATGAATGTTACAAAACTATCTTTTCAAATCCATAACTTTTCTAGGGATCTGGCAAAATAATACAGAAATACAAGTGTTGTTTTGAATTTTGCTAACACCAATTCAATCCTCAACTCCACATTTGACCCCCTGAAGTCCATATATGGTGCTCTGAACAATGTCAAGAGTGATACCCCCAGCAAAGAACCAAGAGTATGCCCTGAGCAAATTTAGGCAGTCAACCCCAAACAATTCCTTATGTGAAAATGAGTTGAATTATTCTCTTCAAAGGGAAATAGCTAAATGGGATAGAAGACAATGTAGCTGGATGGTTCTGAAAATAAAATTTAAAATATTGCATATATATATATATATATATACATACACACACACACACACGAGCTAAAGTGCTAGTACAGAAGACATGAATTTTCTTTGCAATTGGGTGAACTTAGTCAGTCCATAGAGTTCTCTCACACTTAAGAAGAGTTTTTAATGAGAGCAGAAGCAAGAATAAACCTGGAGCAACACTGAGGGTGGTCAAAACCACCATCACTACCACCACACCACCACCAGCACCACCACCACCAGCACCACCAATGAAAACAACAATAAATTTTGCTTCTTTCAGTAACACATCAATTCCCAACGTACTTGCGAATTACATTCAATCCCATGATAGATTAACAAAAAGTGTTGACCATACTTACAACAGAATAAAGAATCAAATCTAAACTAAGTCATGCGATAGAGATGAAAATTTCCTAATGTCTAAGGGTCCTATCCATCAATAGAACTGCATTATTATCCACATATTTACACCAACATAAGAGATAGTAAATGTTCTGAAGCAATTACTAAGAATTCCAAGGAGGCTCATTGAACATAATGGCCTTGTAAGGTATTAACACTTGCCTCACATATCGAGTCCTATCAAACAATCTGATCATTAGATAGATCAAACATAGATGTTTTTCAATTGACAAAGAAATATAAACCCTGGAAAAGGAAACAGTGTACATAAGAGAGGAGCACTAGTCATGTGCAGGATACTCGAGCTACAAATATTCAACTAGACATAATTTTCCAGTGAACACAATACATTAAGACAGGTCTAAAACACAAGTTGGAGCACAATTCAAATAAACAAATTTAGAAAAATAGAATTTATATATAAGGATACCATTTAAAAGAAATACTTTTGATTTATTAGCTGAGAAAGATAACTGAAGCAAAGTACCACTGTCCCACCACACACACACACACACACACACACACACACACACACACATTAGGACAAAGTTGTTTCTTCCTGAAGGACAAAGAGATAACCTGAAATATGATTTTCCAGGAACTAGTAAAAATTGGACAAGGAAATATCTTTAATTAACATTTTGTTAATAAACTAGACAGAGACAGTCAGATATAAAACAAATATTCTCAAATTAACAAGTCTTTTTAGGCAGGCATTTTGGGGCTTCCCCGGGCTTGCATCAACCTGGGAACTTTGATCTCCTCTGGCATTAATCCCCTGACGGCTTGCCTCGGCTGAGGTGAGTGTTTGGGGGCAGGAGTTGTGGATAAAGCTGACTGCTGGGCCCCCAGGCTCAGCAGACATTTTGGGGCCTCCCCCAGCTTGCATCAACCTGGGAACTTTGTTCTCCTTTGGCATTCATCCCCTGACGGCTTGCCTCGGCTGAGCTGAGTGTTTGGGGGCCGGAGTTTCTGATAAAGCTGACTCTGCTGGCCCCCTTAAGCCCATCTATAAGGGGTAAAAGCAGAGGAGCATGGCCGCTCCGCTTCGCTTTGTGGCCACGCACTCCACCTAGCCAATGAGTACCACCACAACACGTAGAAAAACCCACAGCATGTGACAATGGGGAGACTATGCAGACCAACTTTAACCATAGAGAATGAACATGGAAACTCTGATGACCCAACAATGGCCAACTACCTAAGCAGTCTTTCAGAAATGGAGTTTAGAGAAGAAATATGGAGGTTGCTCACAGAAATCAAAGAAAGTATAAATCAGAACACTAATAAAAATTAAGAGAATATGAAGATAGAAATCAGAAAACTCCAAACTGAAATATCAGGTCAAATAACAGGTCTGAAAAACTCAGTAGACAAATTGAAGAACATAATGGATGAGCTTTCCAAGAGGTTAAAAGCAGCTGAGGATAGAATTAGTGCTTTAGAAGACGAGATGCATAACAACTTTACACAGCAGAAGAAATAGGAAAAAAGCCTTAAATCAAAGGATCAGACAATGGAAAAGTTACTCAAAGAATATGAGCAGATGAAAATAGAAGTCTTTGATAAGCTCAACAGAAACAACTTTAGAATCATTGGAGTCCCAGAGACCCAAGAAAAAAATCTCCAGGGAGAATCAATGGTCAAGAACATCATCACAGAGAAACTACCAGAGCTAAAGAAAACATGTGACCAAATCCTGCATGCCCGAAGAGTACCAGCTAAAAAAGACCCCGGGAGAAACACCCCAAAACACATCCTAGTCACCATGATGAAACCCACAGATAGAAATAGAATACTGCAAGCAGCAAGATCGAAAAGGGAAATTACATTCCAGGGAGCATCCTTGAAATTTACAGCATACCTGTCACCAGAAACACTCAAGGCCAGAAGGCAGTAGTGGGATATAGTGGCAAAACTCAATGAAAAAAATGCTTTGCCAAGAGTACTGCATCCAGCAAAACTCACTTTCAGGTTTGAAGGATGTATACATGGCTTCACAGATAAACAACAGCTCAAAAACTTTGCAGACTCAAAACCAGCCTTAAAAGAAAAACTGAAAGATATATTCTAAAATCAAGACCTTCAAAATAAATAGTGTTTATCATACTTAAAAAATTATGCATATTTAATGAACATTACAGAACAATTTTTTCAAATCCATAACTTTTCTAGGGATATTGCAAAATAATACAGAATTACAAGTGTTTGTTTTGATATTTGCTAAACCCAATTCAATCCTCAACTCCACATATGACCCCCTGAAGTTCACATATATTGCCTTGAACAATGCCAAGAATGATACCTCCAGCAAAGTACCAAGAGTATGTCCTGAGCATATCTAGACATGTTAACCCAAAACAAATAACCAATTCCTTACTTGTAAATGAATTGAATTATTCTATTCAAAAGCAAATACCTAGATGGATTAGAATAAAATGCAGCCGACCTCCCAGGCATTTCTACCTGATTATTTGAGGGACTATATCAGTAGTTGGACCTAGAATGTTTCTAGAAATAAAATAGAAAATATTGCATGAATGTACAAGCCAGAGTGCTAGTACAGAAGATAGGCATTTTCTGTTCAATTAGCTGAACTAAGTCAGACCATATAGTTCTCTCAGACATAAGAGGAATAATTCCTGAGAGCAGAAACAAGAATAAACCTGAAGCATCACTGTGGATGGCAAAAAACATCATAACTACTGCCGCCGCCGCCACCACCACCACCACCACCACCAGTACCATCACCACCAATGACAACAACAATAAACTTTGCTTCATTGAGTAACACATAAATTACCCAAGTATTTGGTAATTACATCCAATCCCATGTTAGATTAAAAAAAAGCAGTGATGGCCATACTTAAATCAGAATAAATAGCATCAAAGCTAAACTAAGCCATGAGGTAGAGATGAAATCACCTAATGTCTAAGGGTCCTATCCATCAACACAACTGCATTGTTATCAACATATTTACACCAAAATAAGAGTTTGTAAATGTTACTAAGCAATCACTAATAATCCTAAGGAGGCTCATTGAACATAATGGCCTTGTAAGATATTAACACTTTGCTCATCTTGGGACATATCCACCAATCTGATCATTGGACAAACCAAATATAGATTGTTTTCCATTGACAAGGAAACATGAACCCTGGAAAAGGAAACAGTGTGACTAAAAAGTTAGGAGCAGGGGCCGGTGAGGTGGCGCTAGAGGTAAGGGGTCTGCCTTGCAAGTGCTAACCAAGGAAAGACCACAGTTCGATCCCTTGGCATCCCACGTGGTCCCCCCCAAGCCAGGGGCAATTTCTGAGCACTCAGCCAGGAGTAACCCCTGAGCATCAAACTGGTGTGCCCCCCCCCCAAAAAAAAAGTTAGGAGCAATAGACATATTTGAAAGGTAGGAAAGCACCCACCTACAAATATCCGACTAGACATCATTTTCCAGTGCACATGATACATTCATGAAGATAAGTCAAAAACACAAGCAGGAGCACCATTCAAGTATCCATAAATTTAGAAAAATAGAATTTATATAGAAGGATACCAGGTGGAAGAAATACATTTACTTTAATGGCTGAGAAAGATAACTGAAGACAAAGTACCACTGTTCCAACACACACACACACAAACATTGGTCTTAGGAAAAAGAGGTTTCTTCCTGAAGGACAAAGAAATTATCGAAATTTGGTTTACCAGAAGCTAGTAAAATTTTGACGAGGAAGTATCTATTATTAACATTTTGGTAAGAAGCTAAGATAAGAGGGTAAGATATAAAATAACCATTCTCAAGTTAACACGTCTTTTTGATATAACATCAATATACTTAATTGAAGATATAAGTTCTATATTATGGTGTACTTTAAAATGTTTTCCAACATAGAATATAATAGTATAGATAAAGTATTTGGTATTTGTGCACTATATATATAAAGAGAGAGGAGAGAGAGTTGAGAGTCATTTAAATTTCCAGAAGTAATCTGATCACAGAATGTTACCAGTCGCCATGTCTAAAGGTGTCAGGTAAGGAGAAAGTGAAAACATAACAGTATCCTTGTGCTAGAAAAAGTCTAGTACACTGCTCAATTTATTTTAGTGATTAATTTATTAATATTTTATTTTTAATTTATTAATCACTAAATGATAAATTTATTTTAAAGGATTCCTTGGATTTACTTCTCTTATCTGATTGCGAGTACTAGGACTTGTAAAACTCTGTTAAATAAGATTGGAGAAACAAACTAGGCAGCCTTGCCTAGTTCCTGACCTTAGTAGAAATTTTCTGAAGTAATCTGATCACCAGTCTCCATGTCTAAAGGTGTCAGGCAAGGATAAAGTGAAAACACAACAGTATTCTTGTGCTAGAAAATGTCTACTACACTGCTCAATTTATTATAAAAGATTAATTATACTTTTATTTTAAATTATTCCTTGGATTTCCTTCTCTTGTATAATTGCTAGAACTTGTAAAACTATGTTGAATAAAATTGGAGAAAGTGGGCAGCCTTGCCTAGTTTCTGACCTTAGTGAAAATGATTTCAGTTTTTGCCATTAATGATAATGTTGGCTGTGGGTTTTTTATAGATAGCTTTTATTATCTTATGGAAGGTTCATAGATGGGTTAGAATACAATGTAGCTAGATAGTTGTGAAAATAAAATGTAAAATGTTGCATGTATTACAAACCAGAGTGCCAGTACTGAAGATAGGCTGTGCTTTGCAATTGGCTGAACTAAGTTAGAGTTGTGAGAGAGTCATTTAAATTTCAGGAATGGGAGTGAGTGGAGGGGCCAGACCTGAATGCAGTCATGCTCAGTGGGCTGAGTGAGTTAGTGGAGGGGCTGAACCTGAATGCCGCTGGTCCCAGGTGGAGGAAGATGGATGGGCCGAGTGAGTGGAGTGGCCAGAACTGAATGCTGCCAATCCCAAGTGGAGGAAGATGGGTGGGACAAGTGAGTGAGTTGTAGGGGCTGGACCTGAACACAGCCATTCCCAGCAGTCTGATTGAGTGGAGAGGCCAGACCTGAATGCATCTGGTACCAGGTGGAGGAAGATGGGCAGGCTGAGTGAGTGAGTTGTAGGGGCTGGACCTAAATGCAATCAGTCCCAGCATGCCAAGTGAGTTAGTGGAGGGGCTGGACCTGAATGCCTCCAGACCTAGGTGGAGGAAAATGGGCATGCCAAGTGAGGGAGCAAAGGGTTTCTGGCCCAGAACACCACTGTTCCAAGGTGGTGGAACAGGGGTGAGCGATCTAGGCACAGCTGAGCCCTCCTCCATTGTGGCTAGGACCAAAACTGCACTGTCTGGCAGAAAGAAGGGGAGGACGGAATGACCTAGGCTCAACTGGAGCTTGGGAGTGCAGCCAAACCTTAGCAACCTCAGCCAGCATACACATCTGGAGCCGCATCCCAGAGAAGGAACCCAAGACACAGCTAGCAAAAGAGGGCTGAATTCTGAAAGCATTGTACTCCAAGCCAAACCAATAAATGCAAAGAAATATAGGTTAACCAAGGAAGATGCTAACAACTAGATATATGGAGAGAAATTCTAACAAGTTTCCAAGTCCACCAAGATGCACAGGCCCAATAGACAAAGACCTAAAAGCAGCCATGGCAAAAGAAATGCAAGTCATGGTAAAAGAAATGAAAGAATCACTAGCCAGCGACTACAAGAAATCCATAGATGAACAAATCAACCAACTTAAAGAACTGTTACAGAACATGAGAGATTCCATACAAATTAAATAAAGGAAATAAAAAACATCTTAGAAAGCCATCCTAGCAGAATCACACAGTTCCAGAATTGCAGAGAAGAACTCGAAGAAAAACTTCAAACAAAAAATGACCAAGAAGCCAACAAGAAAATAAAAGGTAAAGCCCTGGAAGAAAAAGCCCAGTATTTAATGAACAAAGACAACAGAAATAATCTATGCATTGTAGGTATCCCAGAAGGGGAGGAAATAGGGAAAGGGGAAGAACAAGTGGTCAAGGAAATAATAGTGGAAAACCTCCCAATGGTGCAAATTCAGGAGGTGAAAAGAGTCCCTAATAAAATAGATCCTAATAAACCAACACCAAGACACATAGTAATCCAAATGGCAACAAAACAAAACAAAACAAAACAACAACAACAACAACAAAGTGAAAGATGAACTCCTTAAAGCAATAAGGAAGAAAAAACCCTCAAGTTCAAAGGAAGGAACATAATAATCAAACCAGATCTCCCATTTGAAATAACTCAAGCAAGAGGACAGTGGAATGACATATTTAAATGACTGAATGCAAGAAATTTCCAACCTAGAGTCCACTACCCAGAAAAACTCTCATTCATATGGGAGAAAAGACTAAAAACAATCTCAAACAAAAATGAATTTTCATTATTTGTGCCACCAAAGCTGATACTAAATAACCTTCTCAGAGATGAATTACACAATCCAAACCTTCAATTGTAACAATAACCACCCTCCACAATACAACTGTACAACAACCCCCTTTGTCAATAATCTCATTAAATATCAATGGGCTAACCTCTCACATTAAAAGACACATAATAGAGAGATGAATTAAAAAACATAAACCGGATTCTTGCTGCCTGCAAGGAACACACCTACAAGTACAGGATAGGCACAGGCTTAGAATAAAAGGATAAAAATCACTCATTCAAGTCAATGGGAAAAAAAGTAGGAGGACAGCCATTCTTATATCAGACCAAATTGCATTCAACCTCAAGAAAATAATCATAGACAAAGAGGGTCACTACTTACTGATCAGGGGAACACTAGACCAAGAAGGACTAACCCTGGTTATTATTTACACACCTAATGCAGAGCCAGCAAAATATGTAAGGCAACTACTTGCAAACCTGGAGAAACACCTGAAAGGAAATTTGATAGAGTAGTAGTAGATCTTAATACTTCATTATCACCACTGGATAGATCCACCAGACAGAAAATTAGCGAATAAATAAGAGCCCTAAATGAGAAATTAGAAGAACTAGGACTAATAAGACTTATATAGGACTCTCCATCCCCAGAAAGCAGAACACATATTATTTCCATGAAATACACATGGAACCTTCTCCAGAATAGACCGTTATTTAGAATATACATCTAACTTGTATAAAATCACAAACATAAGGATCATTAGAAACCCTATCATATCACTATGCAACAGAGGTAAAAACTGACTGTAAAAGAAGCAATGGAGAAAACCCAATACCTGGAGATTAAACAACATGCTGCTCAACAATAGCTGGATCAAAGAGGAACTCAAGGAAGAAATAAAACGCTTCCTTGAGACAAATGATAATGAAGAGACAACATGTCAAAATCTGTGGGACACAGCAAAAACAGTAATTAGGGGGAAACTCATAGCAATACAGGCCTTTGTCAGGAAAGAGGGAAATGACAAAATCAGCAGCTTAAAGTGACATCTTAAGGAGCTAGAACAGCAGCAGCAAAGAAACCCAAACACAACCAGAAGACAAGAAATAATAAAAACCAGAGCAGAAATAAACAACATAGAAACTAAGAAAACAAAACAAAAAATTAATGAGACCAGGAGTTGGGTTTTCGAGAGAATAAACAAAATAGACAAAGCACTGGCAAGACTCACCAAAAAAGAGGAAAAACACCCAAATAAGTAGGATCACAAACGAAAGGGGAGAGATTATAACAGAATCCCAAGAAATCCAACACATCATGAGGGCTTTCTACGAACAACTATACTTAGTTAGGGTAGAGAATCCAGAAGAAATTGACAGATTATTAGAAAAATACCATCTTCCAAGACTGGAAAAGGAGGATTTAAAAAACCTGAACAGGCAAATCACTTGGGATGAAATTGATGCAGTTCCGGTAATTAAGAAACTCTCCAAGAACAAAAGTCCAGATCTAGGTGGTTTTACAGGTGAATTGTATCAAACATTCGAGAATGTTTGGATCCAAAGCCTCTTCCAAACCATTTAAAAGACAGGAATCCTCCCCAATTCCTTTTATGAGGTTAATATCACTCTCATCCCCAAAGATGGCAAAGAAAGAAAACTACAGACCAATTTCACTAATGAACATAGATTCAAAAATCCTCAACAAAATCTTAGCAAACCGAATTCAGCACTACATAAAAAAGACTACACACCATGACCAAGTGGGCTTCATACCGGGAATGAGCAAGGATGGTTCAACATATGCAAATCAAACAATATCATACACCACATCAACAACAAGAAAAAAAAACACATGATTATATCAATTGACTCAGAGTAGGCATTTGACAAAATCCAACACCCATTCATGTTGAAAACACTCAGCAAAATAGGACTGGAAGGAACCTTTCTCAAGATAGTTACAGCTATCTATGAAAAGCCCACAGCAAACATTATACTTAATGGCGAAAAACTGAAAGCATTTTTACTAAGGTCAGGAACTAGGCAAGGTTGCCCACTCTCTCTACTCTTATTCAATAACAACACTGTAACCTCCTCTTTAGGAAAGGAAAATTGATACATAAGGTGCTTTGTACAATACTGCATAGGGTAAACACCTATATATATATATATATATATATATATATATATATATATATATATATATATATATAGACCTCACTAACACATTGTTTAGTACTCGAGATGCAAAACCTATATGTATCCAAAAGTTGATCTATTAGTTTCTTCACCTTATATGTGCAATATTTACCTATCTTTCAGTACTCAACTTATTTTTTGCTCTCCCCTCCACTTTTTCTTAAGCTATACCTAAGCTAACTACTATATGTTCATATGTGGGCATGAACACACAGAGAGAGGAGTCCTCCTTGAGAGCCAAACCTAAATTGTTAACAACCCATACCTATAGTGTATATATAGCCCCTCCTATATACTATCCCCTCTCCCTGCTGTAGTATATAAAAAAGTTTCCATAAGATTATTCTTGGAATTCTTGTATATAAAAGTATTTCCTTAGGATTGTTCTGTGACTATTGCCCCACCTAGCCCTTCCAGGTGGGGGCGCTGTGGAGTTGGCAATAAATAGCTTTATGGAGAGGGGAGAAGGATCTTTTTGCGAAAGCTGCAGGCTGCAAGAGGATTCTCTTGCTCTCTTTGCCCAATCTTTTACACCCTATCCTTCTTGTCTGTGTGGATTATTATTTGGTGCAGATAAATATTACCAAGGTCTCCCCCCGAAAGGGGACAAGGGGATTGGAAGTAATTTCTCATTCTGGGTACTGTTCTTAGATTCACAAATACCCAACAAAGGATTTAACAGCCCAGATAATTTACAAATGGCGCCTGGAACAGGTGGACCTGGACCCTCAATAACTGTAAGTGAAACGCTTTATTGGAAATTGCCTCTGGAGATCCTTGGATGGCTTCTATGGTCAGCCATGTTGATTGTGCCACCTTCTTACAAATTCTTTGGTTCTGCGTTTGTCAAGTGGATATATATCCATACTATTTAAAACGAATAGGCTTGATGATAGGAAAATTCATTGCTTTTGGATGGTTGGGGTCTATAGTTCAAACAAAGATTTATACTCAAATATTTGCCTTGCCTGTGTTGTCTCCATCAGTCATAGTTTGTGGAATCTCTGTGTTTGCTAATATTGTTATGGTGTGCATAGGTATTGGCTGGTATTTAGGAAGTAAAAAGTGTGGAAAAAGTTTGGCTAAGACCAGCCTGGATAATGAGATCTATCCAATGAAACTCCAGGCCAAAGTGCAGGCTGATAAATCTAGCACCACCATCAAAAATATAGGCATTTTACCCAACAAAAAATCTACTCAGAAACGTAATTTAGAAACTCAGGACCCAAATCAAAATATTAACACTGATGACCAACCCCCGGTGCTAAGTCCACAAGTGAGTCCGGATTCTGTACACAGAATGGAATCACATAATAGTGCTGACTCAGATGACAAATCACAGGCTAGTGCTCCACATGCCAGGCTCAGAGCCCGGTGCAGAGTACTTCTGCTAATCCGGCCTCAGTTCCGTTACTAACAGTATATATACCAATTTATGAACCCCTTGAACTAGAAGACATGGAATGGGTTAAGAAAGCATGTAAGGACTTTGGGCCAATTTCTCCATACTGTCTGGAGATGCTAGGATTTTGGTGTTAAAAATCACTTTGGACCCTGCATGAATTTTAAAACACCAGCTGAAATATGCCTGCCATCTATACAGAGAACCGAATGGGAGATGTTATATGCGGAGGGTGTGAAATCCAAATTATATAGCTCGGATGGAACAAAAAAAGAGTGGCAGGGGTCAATCTCATATGAATTATTAATGGCAGAAAATCAATATGCAGATATTCAGGCACAAGCTGCTTTACCTAAGGAAATACTTTTATATACAACAATTCCAAGAATAATCTTCCCAACCTGACTTACCACCTTATTAAAACTCTTTACCCTCAGTTCTTAATCCATTAGACATCAAGACCAACCTCCTAACCCAATGAGCCAGTACCCATCATCGAAGTGAAGGGAAACCCACTCAGACCCACACCTTGTCCCCAGCAAGAAAATACAACCAACACCCCTGCTGACTCATGCTGTGTGGTCCTCCTTATCACCTCTCCCTAAAGTGGACTGTTGTTTGATATTGGATTTGAGTTCCAAAGGATCCCCACTGCAAGAACTCTACCCAAGACCTCTCTGCTCTAAATCTTTTCTCAATATCAAGAAGGCCAGGGTGTATGATGAAAATGCGCCCCTGATCCCACACTCCACAAGAAAATCTCAAAAGACAATGGGGAAGCCTACTATACTTCCTTCATAAGTTTAAGACCTATATAATACTACTTCTGAACCTGTTTTTCCCCAAATGTAAGGTAGTTTCCTGCATCACTTTGTTCCTTTGATTACTTTTATTTTAAAAATTCTTTTTTCTTTATATATGAGCATGTATATTTTTATTTTTGTCTTATTTCTGTTTTCTTCTCTTTCTACCCCCAAATGCACCAGCAATATAATGTACCACCATTTCTTCCTGCAAAGGCATACTGAAAAACGGGGAAATCTTACATATAAAGCAATCTCTTATCTACTAGGGATAAGAACTCATACTTTTTTACAATACAGGAGCACCTACCACCTTGAAAATATGTCATGTGGACCCAACTTAGACCATGGGTAATTAAACACTGATCTTCCAGTCTTGAATCTGGATCCAAACATGGAAATGACACAGTTCTCCACAACAGCTCCAGGAACCAAATCCCCTCCATGACATCCTTAATACTGCTCGGGCACCAACATGTGCCAGCTCTAATATGATATCCTGACAACAAGGAAATGGGAACAACTTGATCTAAGAGCAGGTGGTCTTACCTCAACATCTAACCATAATACAAAATCAGAAGACTTGTCACCCTTTGATCTGTGCAAAAGCCAATATCGTTATCTACAGATGACTGCCTGTGACAACCATGACTGGGTAGAACCTATCCTGGGACCAATAAAAAAACCCTAGCCTACGTTTTGGTCTACAATCTGTTCAAAAACCAAGATCTCTAATTCCAGAGGTATGACTGAGACATTTGCAACTGAAAGGGTCTTCTGGAAACATAAAGAAAGACTCTATCCCAGGCTCCAAACTAGAATCAGTGCAAAGACCAAGACCACCAACTATAGAAGACAGATTAAAACAGCAGTGAAGGAACAGAACTTCTAGAACCACAAAGAAAGACACTTCATCATAAGCTCCATTCCTTGACCTGTGCAGATACCAAGATCTCTGGATACAGAGATCTGATTTTATCACCCATGACAGAGCAAAAGACTTCCATACTTCACAAAGCCACTAAGGGGAGAGTAAATGAATATGCAAGGAGTCTATAATTATTCCCATGACAGTGTATACTTCAAAGGAGGAGAATTCCTGTACTCTTAGGCCAAGGGAATTCCCTAATGTCCCCAATATTTAATGTGCCTATGCAGAAAAAAAACAGCATAAAATAGTATTTTTTATTTATCTATTTATTTTTTTTGATTGTTTTGTTTTGGTTTGGATATTGAAATTGTTGTCTCCAATTTTTTTTTTTTTGCTTTTTATTTCCTTTTTGTGCTCTGTTACGTTTTTATTTCAGGACTGTGGTTATTATGTGAAATAAAACCCAGAGCAGAAATAAACAACATAGAAACTAAGAAAAATATACAAAAAATCAATAAGACCAACATTTGTTTTTTTTTGAAAGAATAAGCAAGATAGAAAAAATGCTGGTAAGACTCACAAAAGAAGGTGGGAGGACACTCAAATAAATAGGATCATAAATGAAAGGGGAGAGATAATAACAGAACCCAAAGAATCCAAGACATCATGAAGGAACACTATGAACAACTGTATTCAGAGTAGAGAACCCTGAATATACTGACAGATTTTTGGAAAAATATCTTCTGAGATTGGATAAGGAGGATGTAGAAAGCCTATACAGTCCAATCAGATCTAAGAAAATTGAAACAGTAATTAAGAAACTCCCAAAGAACAAAAGTTCAGGTCTAGATGGTTTTACAGATGAATTTTATCAAACATTCTGAAAAGAATTACAACCACTTATCCTCAGGCTCTTCCAAAACATTGAAAAGAGAAGAATCCTTCTGAACTTACAGTCCACTATCACACTCATTCCCATAGATGGCAAAGACACTGCCAAGAAAAAAAACTACAGACCAATCTCACTAATGAACATAGGTGCAAAAATCCTCAACAAAATCTTAGCAAACCAAATTCAACAATGCATCAAAACGGTTATACACTATGAACAAGTGGATTTCATCCCAGGAATGCAAGGATGATTTAACATATGCAAATCAATCAACATCACATCAACAACAAGAAAGACATAACCACATTATCATATTAATAGATGCAGAGAAGGCATTTGACAAAATCCATCACTCATTCATGTTGAAAACACTAAGCAAAATAGGGTTAGAAGGAACCTTTCTCAAGATAATTAAAGCCATCTATAAAAATCCACAGCCAACATTATCCTTAATGGCAAAAATCTGAAAACATTTCCACTAAGGTCAGGAAGTAGGCAAGGCTGCCCACTTTCTCCACTCTTATTCAACATAGTTTTATAAGTACTAGCAATAGCTATCCGACAAAAGAAGGGAATCTGAGGAATCCAGATAGGAAACGAGAAAGTCAAACTATCTCTTTTTGCAGATATGATAATATACATAGAAAACCCTAAAGTGTCCACAATAAAACTCCTAGAAACAATAAGCCAATATAGCAAAGTGACTGGCTACAAAATCAATACACAAAATCAATAGCATTTTTCTATACAAATAACGAAGTAGAGGAGAAAGATATTAAAGAGTCGTTCCCATTTAAAATAGTATCTAAAAATATCAAGTACCTGGGAATCAACCTGACAAGAGAAATGAAAAACCTATACCATGAAAACTTCAAAACTCTTCAGAAAGAAATTGAAGAGGGTCTAAGCAAATGGAAAAACATCCCTACTCATGGGTAGGAAGAAACAACATAATCAAATGATTATCTTATCTAAATTACTATATAGATTCAATCAATCCATATCCAAATTCAGACATCATTTTTTAAGGAATGTGAACAATCAATTATAAAATTTATCTGGAACAACAAAAGACCTAGATTAGCCAAATCCATGCTGAAAAACAAGAAACTGGGTGGCATTTCTTTACCTAATCTGAAGCTTTATTATAAAGCAATAGTCATTAAAACAACATGGTACGGGAATAAAGACAGTCTCTTCAACAAATGGTGTTGAAACAACTGGAAATCAGACCTGAATTTATAAAGTTCATTGAGGGAAAAATAGACAGAACACTACAAAACTTATACCTCAAAAAAGTCTTTGATGATGGAATGGCAATGGCAAAAGTAATAGCATGAAACTTAAACAAATGGGACTACATAAAACTAAAGAGTTTCTATATGGCAAAAGAAGCACTGGCTAAAAACAAAATACTGCTAACAGAATGGGAAAAAATTTCACACACAACACATCAGATATAGGATTGATATCCAGGATATAGAAAGCACTCAGAAAGGTGAGCCCCACAAACCAAATGGGAGAAGAAATGAATAGACACACCTTTTCAAGGAAGACTAACAGATGGCCAAGAGACACATGAAAACATATTCACTATCACTCATCATTAGAGAAATCCAAATCAAGACAACAATGAGGTGCCACCTAACCCTAGTGAGTATAGCACACATAGCACACATCAAAAATAATGGGACCGGGGCTGGAGAGATAGCATGGAGGTAAGGCATTTGCCTTGCATGCACAAGAACTGTGGTTCAAATCCGGGAATCCCATATGGTCCCCCGAGCCTGCCAGGAGCGTTTCTAAGCATAGAGCCAGGAGTAACCCCTGAGCACTGCCAGGTGTGACCCAAAAATCAATAATAATAATAATAATAATGATAGGACCAATCTCTGTTGGAGAGGATGTGGTAATAAAAGAATTCTCATCCATTGCTGGTGGGATGCTGCCTGGTCCAACCCTTATGGAAATCAGTATGGAGGGTGCTTTGTAAATTCATAATTGAGCTTCCATATGATCCAGCAATTGCATTCCTGGGTTTCTTCCCCCAAGATGGAAGAATATTCCTCCCAAAGTATGTATGTATTTTACTATTCATTGCAACACTTAGCACAATAGCCAAGAATTGGAACCAACCTTGATGCCCAACAACAGATGAAAGTATCATGAAGATGTGGTATTTGTACACAATGGAATACTACATAGCAGCTAGAAATGATATAATCATGGATTTTGCAGCAACATGGATTGATCTTGAAAATATTATTTTAAACGGAGGATAAATACAAAACAATAGCTCTTTTTTCCTTAGGTATTTAGAACATATACCACATTTACATATAGTAATTCATGAACAAATTCAAGAGTTGAAAAGTTAAAAACTCCAAACACCATATGTGCCAGCATATAACGAGAAGTGTGCAAACGAAGTGGAATGGAGGCAACACAAAGACACAACTACCCATTCTATCCTAAAGAAACCAGCAATGACAAGCAGCAGTTTTGAGTGAACAGGTAAGCAATCAACCTCCAATCACAAAGATCTATAATAATGTCCTAATATATTTATTCACAGAACCAGGTGCAGAATATGATTGGAAGCCTGGAATCCAATTGCAGTGATTACTCACAATGTGCTTTAATGCCTTAATTTTCCCAGGCATAAAATAACCTTTCAGCTTCTCTCTCCACAGAGGGCCTTGGAAACAAAGTGTAGAATACCTAATTTTAAACCTCTGCGCTCTAGTATTCTGGTTACTATATACAGTGCCTATTACTTCAATGTCTTGATAAAATACTCTAATTTACCCACTTTCTTTTGTTTATGTCTTCTATTAGGACATATGATCATTCAGACCACTGAAACAGTCAATGGTGCATCACATACTTATGCTACAGGTCCCACCATCGAACACATTTTGGCAAATCACTACTTCCTTTTTTTCCATTATTCTCTCTTTCTTCTCCTCTCTACTTCTTTATTCCTGCTTTCTTTTATTTTTTCTTTATCAATTCAATCTGTCTTATTAAAAAAAGCTCCTGCTGTCAGTTGCTCCTTAGGAAAGGAACCTCTTTACTTAAGATACAGTGGACTATACTACAAAGGGTAACCACAAACTATAGTTCGCACCAACAAATTGCTTAGTATTCTAGATGCAAAAGCTGTGCTTATCCTAAAATGCTCCAGCAGCTATATAATTCTGAAACCTTTATTTTGAAAAGTCCACCCCTGTCAGTGATGAAGAGCCTCGAAAGAGTAAAACCCTCCAATACCAACTCATTAGCCCAATCCTCCTTATCTCATTTTTACCTTTTTTACTAATTATTTTTATTCTCTCTTTTCTTTTGTTCACCTCCTAAGCCTAAGCCATATCTCAGCCAATTATTTAGCTTTCCTTTACTTAATCATATCTTAAGAGCTCAGACCCAGCCTATGAGTGTCAGGCCCCCAAAAACCACCTAAGAATAGAACACTAATATCTATGTCTATGAGTTTGTAGACAGTGGACTCCTCTCTGATTGCCAAACCTAAAATGTAAATAAGCCATGCCTAAAATTTATTTAGCCCCTCATATATGTTCCTTCATCCCCACTTCATAAATCCTTCTATCCTCTCATCCCACAATCCTGATCCATTATCCTTTCTTATTTTACCCTATTTAACCTCAGTTATTAACCCATTAGGTACTGAGACCAATTTTCTCCAATAAACCACCACCAAGCTCTCAAACAGAAAGGACACTCTCCCAGTCCCACATCACATGCCTCATCAACAAACTAAAACCAACACATCTACAGACTCATGCTTTATGGCCCTTCTCCTTACCCTCCTAATAGTGAATTGTCGCATGCTACTGATTCAGTCCTAGAAGGACCTCAGCCTAAGGACACTTCCCTCATGGCTACAAATAACTTCATAAATCCAACAAGGCATAATATGTGATGAAAAAACTACCCTGGATTCCACTCCCCACAAGAATATCTCAAAGGACTCAGTGGGGAAGCCTATATTTTCTTTATGTGTTTAATACATCCATAATACTCCTAGTCTATTTTTCCCAAAAGTAAGTTAGCCTCATATACAGCATTTTTTCTGTAATACCTTTTTTAAATGTATTTTTATTTATTTCATCTATTACATATATAATATCTGTATTTTTTCTTTCTTTCTCCAATATTTCCTGTTTTGGGTCTGCTTGGTATAAAAACCTATAAGAAAAGTCTTGTCTGGGATAAAAGCTCAGGTCAAAACCAGAGCACAGAGATTGTGCTCATTCTTACTTCCAAATCCACCAGCAATATAATATGTCACCATACCCTTTTGCATAGGCACTCTAAATAAAGGGAAATGTTATGCACAGAAACAAGCTCTTATCTATGAGGGATAAGAACCAATACTTTTTATAAAGATGCCTTCCATCCTGAACATGTGACATCTGGACCCAACTAGGACTCCATGTGTTTGAAGAATGACAGTCTAACCCAAAACCCCAGATTCCAGATGTCGAACCTGCTGTGGACGTGCTGCATTCCTAAGCAAGACCTAAGTGGGGTCCGTAAATCCTCACTGGGAATAAGTAGAAACATGAATCAGACGAATATGAAATATGAAATAATGATACCACATGCAGTATGTGTGGAGTCAACACATCTTCTGCAGGAGTGCGACAAATTTAATCTTCAAGCAAGGGAGTATATAAAGGGAGAAAGAGGCATTCACAACATGAAAGGAATGCAATGTACATTGTTTGATTTTAGAACAAATACACATAGCTTTAGGTGGTTTGTAACCTTAGAATAAAATAGGTTTCTGTTCGATGTTAGAACATAAAAGGAGGAGTGAGTAAAAAATGGCTGAACATGGGGACTGCCAGGTGAAGTGCTGATTGACTCACTTGTGGAGTCCCTGCCTGGCTGTGCTTCTTCTGAGGAAACTGAGGACCTGAAGGGAGCCCTGTCTGTCCCTCTCTGTCTTTTCTGACTCCTGAAACTCTCCTCAGAGCCCTGGGAAGCGAGCCCCCAAAAACTGCATTCGGAAGCTACCCAGCGAGCGGGTGGGTGAGTAAAAAATGGCTGACCTTGGGGACTGCCAGGTGAAGTGCTGATTGACTCACTTGCGGAGTCCCTGCCTGGCTGTGCTCCTTCTGAGAAAACTGAGGACCTGAAGGGAGCCCTGCCCTGTGCTTCTCTGTCTTTTCTGAAACCTTGGAGCTCTCCTCAGAGCCCTGGGAGGCGAATCTCCAAAAACTGCATTCGGAAGCTACCCAGCTAGTGGGTGAGTGAGTAAGATGTGGCTGACCTCGGGGACTGCCAGGTGAAGTGCTGATTGACTCACTTGTGGAGTCCCTGCCTGGCTGTGCTTCTTCTGAGGAAACTGAGGACCTGAAGAGGGCCCTGTCTGTCCTTCTCTGTCTTTTCTGACCCCTGAAACTTGCCTCAGAGTCCTGGGAAGTGAGCCCCCAAAAACTGCATTCGGAAGCTACCCAGCGAGTGAGCGAAAAAGAACACCATTGCAACAAGAAGAAAAATAATCACACTAAGAACCCTGCTGGATCACAGAAGCAAGCATTTCTCTCCGGGCTGTCTTCTCTGCTTCGTGCTCGGGCCTAAGATTTGATCCTGTGTGAGGGTTCATCCACAAAGGACTCCCCTCCCTTAGAGGCAAGTCAAACCATCCAGAAAGGGCGGAGCCAGAGGAGTGTGCTGCCTGCATCATATAGCCAATGAATTCCACCACAACACGTAGAAAAACCCACAATACAAGTGTGACAATGGAGAAACAATGCAGGCCAGCATCAGACATAGAGAATGAAGATGACAATTCTGAGGACCAGATAATGACCAACCAACTAATCAACCTCTCAGATAAGGACTTTAGATTAGCAATATGGAAGATGCTCAAAGAACTCAAAGAAACCATGGATCGAGTTGAACAGAACACTAATAAGAACCAAGAAAATATGAAGACAGAAATCACAAAACTCCAAACTGAAATAACATGTCAACTAACAGGTATGAAAAAGTCAGTAAACGAAGTGAATGACAAAATGGATAAGCTCTGGGACAGGGTATCAGAAGCTGAGAATAGACTTGGTGCTGTGGAAGATGAGATACATAATAATTCCATACAGCAGGAGAGATTGGAAAAAAAACTTAAAGCAAATGAACAGACAATGGAAAATTTAGTCAAAGAATGGGAACAGATGAAAATAGAAGTCTATGATAAGATCAACAGAAACAACGTAAGAATCATTGGAGTCCCAGAGACCCACGAAGAAAATTTCCAGGAAGAATCAACGGTCAAGAACATCATTAAAGAGAAACTTCCAGAGCTAAAGAATATATGTGATCAAATCCTGCATGCTCGAAGAGTACCAACCAAAAGAGACCCCAGAAAAACCACCCCAAGACACATCCTAGTCACAATGACAAATCCTACAGATAGAAACAGAATTCTGAAAACAGCAAGATCAAAAGGGGAAATTACATTCAAGCAAGCATCCTTGAGATTTATAGCAGACCTGTCACCAGAAACACTCAACGCCAGAAAGCAGTGGTGGGACATTGTGACAAGACTGAATAAAATGAATGCTTCACCTAGAATACTGTACCCAGCAAAACTCACTTTCCGGTTTGACGGAAGAATACATGGTTTCACAGACAAAAAACAGCTCAGAAACTTTACAGACTCAAAACCAGTCTTAAGAGAAAAACTGAAAGACCTAATTTAAGACAAGACTAACCAACAGACACACCAAATTTTCATATAAAGATGGCGTTGAATCCAAGGAAAATTCTTTCTCTCAACATCAATGGACTAAATGCACCAGTCAAGAGACACAGAGTGGCTAAATGGATCAAAAAACTCAATCCAACCTTCTGCTGCCTACAAGAAACACACCTGAATAGACAGAACAAACATAGACTCAAAATAAAAGGCTGGAGAAAAATTATCCAAGCAAACAACACCTATGAAAAAGCTGGAGTGGCCATACTAATATCAGATAATGCAAACTTTATACTCAGGAAGGTGGTAAGGGACAAAAATGGACATTTTATATTAATCAAGGGGTATGTAGAGCAGGAAGAAATAACTCTCCTAAACATATATGCACCGAAAGAGGGGCCAGCAAAATATTTAATACAACTGCTGACAAATATGAAAAATAATATCAATAACACAATAATCGTGGGGGACCTCAACACGGCTTTGTCAACACTAGAGAGGTCAACCACACTGAAACCCAACAAGAATATACTAGACCTGAGGAGAGAAATGGAAGAAAGAGGCCTAGTGGATATATATATATATAGGACACTCCATCCCCAGAAACCTGGGTACACATTCTTCTCCAATGTACATGGGACATTCTGCAGGATAGACTACATGCTGGCACATAAAACATACCTTCATAATATCAAGGGAATAGAAATTTTGCAGACTACCTTCGCTGACCACAAGGCTCTGAAATTATTTGTGAATTCCAAAGGGACTCAGAGAAACACTTTAACACCTGGAAGTTAAACAGCCTCATACTGAATAACCAGTGGGTCTGAGATAAAATCAAGGAGGAAATAAAAAAGTTCCTGGAAACAAATGACAATAAAGACACAAACTATCAGAACTATGGGACACAGCAAAAGCAGTACTGAGAGGAAAATTTATAGCTTTGCAAGCACACATCAGGAAGGAAGAAGGAGCTTACCTGAGTAGCTTAATGACACAGCTAATAGAACTAGAAAATGCTCAACAAAAGGACCCAAAAATAGGGAGACAGAAGGAAATAACAAAGCTGAGAGCAGAAATCAACGAAGTGGAAACCCAAAAAACAATTTGAAAGATCAACGAAAGCAGAAGTTGGTTCTTTGAAAAAATAAACAAGATTGATAGACCCTTGGCAAACCTAACAAAGAAAGAGAGAGAGAGAAACTTGGTAACTCGTATTAGGAATGAAAAAGGAGAGATCACTACTGATATGACAGAGATTCAAAGGGTAATCAGAAACTACTTTGAGAAACTCTACTCCATTAAAAATGAGAACTTGGAAGAAATGGATAAATTCTTGGACTCTTATAATCTTCCACAGTTGAAGGAATAGGATGTAGCATATCTAAACACACCCATCTCCATTGATGAAATTAAAACGGTAATCAAATGTCTGCCCAAAAACAAAAGCCCAGGCCCAGATGGATTCACTAATGAATTCTTTCAAAATTTTCCAAGAGGAACTACTACCAATCCTGGCAAGACTCTTTCATGAAATTGAATAAACAGAAACACTTCCAAATACGTTTATGAAGCCAATATCACCTTGATACCTAAACCAGACAGAGATGCTACGAAAAAAGAAAATTACAGACCAATATCGCTGATGAATGCAGATTCAAAGATCCTCAACAAAATCCTGGCAAACAGGATTCAATGCCTCATGAAGAAGATCATCCACTATGATCAAGTAGGTTTCATCCCAGGAATGCAAGGATGGTTTAACATCCGGAAATCTATCAATATAGTACACAACATAAACAACAAGAAAAATAAAAACCGCATGATCATATCAATAGATGCAGAGAAAGCATTTGATAATGTCCAACACCCATTCTTGATCAAAACTCTCAGCAAGATGGGAATGGAAGGAACCTTTCTCAATATAGTTAAGGCCATCTACCATAAGCCAGTGGCAAACATTATCCTCGATGGAGAAAAACTAAAAGCCTTCCCTCTAAATTCTGGCACAAGACAAGGCTGTCCTCTCTCACCACTCCTATTCAACATAGCCCTGGAAGTACTTGCTATAGCGATTAGGCAAGAAAAAGATATCAAGGGAATCCAGATAAGAAAGGAAGAAGTCAAGCTCTCACTGTTTGCAGATGACATGATACTCTACTTAGAAAACCCTAAAGACTCTACCAAAAAGCTTCTAGAAACAATAGACTCATATAGCAAGGTGGCAGGCTACAAAATTAACACACAAAAATCAATGGCCTTTCTATACACCAATAGTAATAAGGAAGAAATGGACATTAAGAAAACAACCCCATTCACAATAGTGCCACACAAACTCAAATATCTTGGAATCCACTTGACTAAAAATGTGAAGGACCTATACAAAGAAAACAATAAAACTCTGTCCAAGAAATAAGAGAGGACACGCGGAAATGGAAACGCATACCCTGCTCATGGATTGGCAGGATTAACATCATCAAAATGGCAACACTCCCCAAGGCATCATACAGATTCAATGCTATCCCTGTAAAGATACCCATGACATTCTTCAAAGAAGTGGATCAGGCACTTTTGAAATGTGTTTGGAACAATAAACACCCTCGAATAGCTAAAGCAATCATTGGGGGAAAAAATATGGGAGGAATTACTTTCCCCAACTTTAAACTTTACTACAAAGCATTAGTTATCAAAACAGCATGGTATTGGAATAAGGACAGGCCCTCAGATCAGTGGAATAGGCTTGAATATTCAGAAAATGTTCCCCAGACATACAATTACTTAATTTTTGATAAAGGAGCAGGAAATTCTAAATGGAGCAGGGAAAGCCTCTTCAACAAGTGGTGTTGGCACAACTGGCTAGCCACTTGCAAAAAATTGAACTTAGACCCACAGCTAACATCATGTACGAAGGTAAAATCCAAATGGATGAAAGACCTCGTTATCAGACCCAAAACCATAAGATATATAGAACAACACATAGCAAAACACTCCATGACATTGAGACTACAGGCATCTTCAAAGAGGAAACTGCACTCTCCAAGCAAGTGAAAGCAGAGATTAACAGATGGGAATATATTAAGCTGAGAAGCTTCTGCACTTCAAAGGAAATAGTGCCTAGGATACAAGAGCCACCCACTGAGCGGGAGAAACTATTCACCCAATACCCATCAGATAAGGGGCTTATCTCCAAAATATACAAGGCACTGACAGAACTTTACAAGAAAAAAACATCTAATCCCATCAAAAATGGGGAGAGAAAATGAACAGACACTTTGACAAAGAAGAAATACAAATGGCCAAAAGACACATGAAACAATGCTCCACATCACTAATCATCAGGGAGATGCAAATCAAAACAACGATGAGATACCACCTCACACCCCAGAGAATGGCACACATCACAAAGAACGAGAATAAACAGTGTTGGCGGGGATGTGGAGAGAAAGGAAATCTTATCCTCTGCTGGTGGGAATGCCGTCTAGTTCAACCTTTATGGAAAGCGATATGGAGATTCCTCCAAAAACTGGAAATCGAGCTCCCATATGATTCAGCTATACCACTTCTAGGAATATACCCTAGGAACACAAAAATACTATACAAAAACCCCTTCCTTACACCTATATTCATTTCAGCACTATTTACCATAGCAGGACTCTGGAAACAACCAAGATGTCCTTCAACAGACGAATGGCTAAAGAAACTGTGGTGCATATACTCAATGGAATATAATGCATCTGTCTGGAGAGATGAAGTCATGAAATTTTCCTATACATGGATGTACACGGAATCTATTAAGCTGAGTGAAATAAGACAGAGAGAAAGAGAAAAACACAGAATGTTCTCATTCATCTATGGGTGAAAAAAGAAAGACATTCTTGCAATAAAAATTTTCAGACACAAAAGAGAAAACAGCTGGAAGTTCCAGCTCACCTCAGGAAGCTCACCACAAAGAGTGATGAGTTTAGTTAGTGAAATAACTACATTTTGAACTGTCCTAATAATGAGAATGTATGAGGGAAATGGAGAGCCTGTCTAGAGTACAGGTGGGGGTCGGGTGGGGAGTAGGGAGATTTGGGACATTGGTGATGGTAATGTTGCACTGGTGATGGGGGGTGTTCTTTACATGACTGAAACCCAAACTCAATAATGTAAGTAATCAAGGTGTTTAAATAAAATACAACAACAATAAAATCTTGCTAATGAATAAGGGCCAAACAATACTAATAAACTCTGTGACATATGTCAGATATATAATATAGCCTTGAAACAAAACGTCTTAAAAGATCCATTTATATGGTAAGAAATTTTTAAAAACACATTCAAATACAATATCAATTCATACATGAACTATTCTTTAGTCTAGGTTTTTTGTTACTAGATTAGGTTTTTGAATTTTGGACCACATTTGTTGAACTCAGCTAATTTTGGGCAATGCTCAGGGGCCATATGTTGTGCCAGAGATTGAACCTGTGTCAGCTGTGCCCACTGTACTTTTTTTCCAGGCACTATTCAAGCTTTTTTTTTAGTTGAGGAGAAAAGTTAACTTCAATGAGCACTGCCAAGTAAAAGGGGAATGCCATTTTTTTTAAAGTCTTGGAGGTAATCTAAAATTAAGTAACTCAAAAAAAAAAATAGATCATTCAGTGTCATTTAACTAGGAATAAAAATGTCTTTATTTTTACATGCTTTGTTCAGCATTCCAACTTTAGGCTTCTCAGAGATTCATGACTTTAAACAATCATGCAGTTTAAGCGGTTGTTTGTGCCCTAATGTTTTAGATCTTGGTTCTTGAACCTGGTATTGAGATTTTTTTTTTGTATCAGAGCCAAGTTATCACCTTTACACTTTTAAAATTGATGTGAAATTGAATTATCTGAAAGTTTGTCCTCAAATTAAACATGTCCAACTAAATTACAATCAATATTAATAATTGCTGCTTGAGTTGCTCAGTTCTGACTGATAATGTGTCCTGCATCTGGTCTTAAGAGAAAATTATCCATTGGTTAATTAATATTATTTGTCAGAATGGAAGTCTGATGGGAGATTACTAGAAAACATGTGAATCTTTGCCTCTATGTCACTGAAGTTTCCATCTCTAAAAGAGCCTAAATAATGCTCATTTTGTGTGATTCCCATCCAACTCTAAAAAAAATGCTGGATTAGCCAATATTTATAGCCTTTAAAGTTTAACTATTTCTTGTAGTGGCTCAAAAAGTTCTCTTAGAAATTGAATTGTGAGTTCAGCAAAAGCACAGTCTTAGACAGACCATCTAGACTTGGTCTTATTTACTTTCAATTTGTGATAAACCTAGTCTAAGTACTACCGAGTTTTTTTGAGACACTAAAATTTGGTTCCATCTTGGAATATGCCTAATTTTTGTTATTCTCAACCTACACGTGAGGATTTGTATATTCATGGTAGGATAAACCACTCTAAGTCCTTTCTGCCACAGTTCCATATCTCTCCATATGCACCTCTGACCAAGCACACACATTTTTTTCAAATGGAAGACATTAGCCCATTATTGTAATGTTCTCCTGAGTTTATATGCAGCTTTAGAATTAGGATTTAACTAAACATCCCAGAGTGAATAGGAATGAGTGGATACCAACGAGAATGAATCAGGTGACCTATTATTGCTAGTGAGAAAATTCCCACAGCTGGTGAGTTTTTGCTCCATTACTCAGAAAGAATTTGATGAAAGAGCTAGTGTCATAAAAAGTTCATTTTTATGAGTCAAGAGAAAAACCAAATTCTCAAGTGAAAAAAATGCTGATCTGTTGTAAAGGCAGTAAGGCAGGTTTTTCAAAACCATGATATCTCTTGGGTTTTTAGTAACTTCCTGTCTCAGGGGCTGAGGCCTGATTGGTGCCTGTGTCCTTATACTATAAGCTGTACATAAATATTTTTTGTTTATTTTTTGGGGGGGCCACAACGAGTGGTCTATTCCTTGCTCTGTGTTCAGCGATCATTTCTGGCAGACTCAGAGACCTCAGGGGATCACATAAGTTGCCAGAGATCCAACTCAGGTCTGCCACATACAAGGCCAATGCCTTACCCACTGAATTATAAAGAGGAATCTTTAGAATACTAGTGTTCAGTTTTCTACCTTGTTTGATAAAGAAGAAACAGTTAGAGTCTGAAGTTTGTTCTTTTTCTTGTTCTATGTACCCCATACACCTCATGCATCTTTGTATTTTAGTGACAGTAGCATAACCAATCCCAAAAGGATCCTACCATATTGGTTTTCCATAAATGACAAGGGGTAATAAAAATAATATTAGTAATAACACTAACATTTCCTTCCATATCACCAGAGAACCAAGTAGCTAAGATGTTATGTTTAACTCTAATGACATTAGTCCTACTCTGGGAGAGTAATATTTAATTTTAAAGTCAGAGTATATCAAAGCCAATAAACCTGTATCACAACCAGGGAAGAACTGAAACAAAATTATAAAGAAATTGAATTTCAACTCTCCTTCACCATGTCCTTTTCTTAGTTTCTTCAAAATTCTGCCAGACTACATATCTACTCCACATTCCCTCCCCTGTCAAAATATTTTGTTTTGGGTTTAGTTCACTTTAACAACTTTCTCCATCTCAAAGCTGAGTGATTGGATCATCTCATTTCCTCAAAACTAAGCTATCAGCCTGAGTACATATTAGACACTTAAGAAATGCTGACAGACTATTTAAAGGAAAAATGTGTTAAGGGGAAAAGGCTATTACTTGTAAGGGTCTGTTTATACCAAGAAATAAAATTAAGCGAATCTTGTAAATTGTATATAGCTGGGCCAGGCAGATTTATCCAACATGCAATAGGTATAAAATAGTTAAATTGCGAAGTCCCAGCTAGGTGGCACTGTGTTTTAAGTAAATAATTTTTAAACTCAAAAATTCTAAATGAATTTGAAACTTGCTGGGAGGTTTGCTATGCAGAAAATGGCTTCCAAATAGTAAGGAACCATTATCCACATGGTATTGCACCATAAAAACTCCGAGGTATAAAGATGTAGTCAAAGCAAATTAAAATAACATGTCCAGGTACTTTGGAATTTCAAATATACAATAGGAACTTTGTAATATTATGACTGTGAGATATTTGTAATATATTTATTAAAAATTAAAATTCAGTTATCTGAAATTTAAAGTTATTAATGCATCACATATTTATTTGATTTGATTTGACTTATATGAAAATCTATATGACTGGCACAGCATCAGCATATACACACACATTTTTCTTGTTTTTAACCCACACATTTAGATCCATTTCCCTTGTTATATGATACCCAATTTACTTTGGAAATCTTTTGGTTATTTTTCTCATATATTAACAGTTACACTTTCACATTCTATTAAAAATCTTTTTATTCTCTCTACATTAACCTCATCTGACAGAAAAATAATTAGGCTATAACATAATAAAATACATTTATTTATTTTATTTATTTTGTTTACTGGACCACACCTGATGATGCTTAAGGGTTACTCCTGACTCTGAATTAACGAGTTACTCCTGACGAGTGCTCAGGATACCATATAAGATGTGGGGGATCAAACTCAGGTCAGCTGCATACAAGGCAGATGCCTTATCTCTTGTATTATCTCTCCAGCCTCCTAAAAAACATGTAATAGATATGTAGGATCTTGGCTTGAAAATTCATAATCAAGGAACACGTCTAAAGTGAGATACATCATATACAGAAAATCTAAAGAACCTTATAGAAAAAAAACTGACTGTGAAAGATAGTTTAACATGAGGTTTAGTGAGAGTTTTGGAATGATTCATTTCTGTGTGTTTGTCTATCTGTCTGTCTCTACAAGTCATCAGACATGTGAGGGGGGATGCAAGGGTTCACGAGACACTGATGGAAAGAAATAGGCTCTGTGATGATAGATGTGTTATAAATGTGTATGTGTACCGTATTTTCCGGTGTATAAGACGACTTTTGAAACAAACAAACAAAAAAAACAACCGAAAATTGGGGGTCGTCTTATACTCCGAGTATATCCCAAAAAATATTTCAATATGCTGCTAAATGAAACAAAATAAAATCAGGTCGCAGAGTTTCCAAATCTCTTTCTTGGGGGCTCCCAAACAATACTCAGGAGATCTGGGGACCACTTCTGGCAAAACCCAGTTAACCGTGTTGTGGTTCAGTGCTCTTGTTTGGTTCATGTAGTGGGGGAGATTAACTGACACCACCAGGGAATTGCCAGAAAAGGTGCCTATGATAAGGGACCAATCACTGCAAGGCTGCTCGGACCGCCTCTCTAACTCAGCCAATCCAAACAGGCTTTTTATGCATGCAAATTAGACAATGTTCTGGACTCGATTTTACGCTGTCAAAAGCCTGCTCAGATTGGCCAGAGTCAGAGACGAAGTCTATTACAGTAGAACCTTTGAACCTTTGCTTGTTGTGATTGGCTCACTGTGGTACATATAGTTACAGCACAGGAACATTCTGTCTGATACAGCGAATATAGGCCTAAACCTGTGTTTTAACTGCAAAATTAGGAGGGTCATCTTATATGCCCAGTCATCTTATACGCCGGAAAATACGGTATATGAAAAGTGTGATTTATAGTATTGTAAATTCTGATATCTTGATTTTTACGAATTGACTTAGAGAGAATATGGGATCTGACTGAAAGCAACTTCTATACCTCCTTTGCCAGGAGAGTTTGGCCACAATATCAAGGTAGCAAAGCTTCCTTATAAGTGCGGTATTTGTTTCCAGCTGAAATATCTCTATTTGTATCTTGCCCCTTCAGAATGAATCTTACATAGGAAATTTTACAGTCATTAAGAATCAAGGCCAATGAGTGAATATTTAATCTTTTATTATATTTTGTATTTATATATAACAGTGAAAAAGCTGTTACTCTTCCTATAATTTATAAATGTGATAAATTTTTGTCATGATTATGTACCATTCATCTCATTGGTCTTTATCTTTTGTACATGTCATGATTTTTTTCCATTTCCACTGTCCAGAAATGACTACTCCTGATTACTTCCAGTCCTTTGTGGCTCCTCCATAGAAACTCATATTATCAGTCACTCTCTTACCAATAAACCTTGCATATTTCTTTTCATAGCACTTTTGAAAAATAGAAAATACTTGTCTGTTATTATCTATGATCTGTATTCCAAGAGTCTTCCAAGCACTTCTGTTTCGGTTCATAGTGGCTCCCAGAACAATTCAGTGACCTGGGATCTATGATACTGCAGAACCTAAGCAGCATAGCTAGTGGTTACTCTGGGTCTCCTAACCACTTTGTAGGTCTTGCCAAATTATGACATAATTCCAAAATTTTCTCTTCATCGTATCAGTTTCAGTTTAATTTTTTTAGCCATTACAATATGCTATCAGCTATTTCCTGACCTTAAGTTTCATGCCATTCTACAAACTTTTAACAACTTCCCTTAAAAACTTCAAGCACCATGATTTTAGTGTAACTAAGTAATCATAGTTAATAATGTAGATTATCAGGCCTTTAAATGGCATATCCGATATTCCACAAATAACATAATATTTAATCATCATTTTTCAGAAACCACTTGATTTTTACCCTCTCTGACTTTGCCTGTACATTCCATGCAGCTGTTATTCAAATAGCACATCTCTGATTATCATATTTGTTGTTCAAATGTATTATACCTTTTAAAATCCAAATAAGTATAAGTTTTTTTTAAATCAAAGATCAATATCCCCATGTGTTAAATCTCTTCCTTGTTTATACTTTATATTTTCTCTTTTTCCTCCTTTGTTATTTTGGGGTCCACATCTGGCTGTGCTTACTCCTTATTTGTTGTTCCTAACTCAGGGATCACTCCTTCTTGGGCTTAGAAAATCACATGTAGTTATGGTGACATATGAAAGAAATAATAAAGCATGTAAAAATAGGATATTAAAAGAGGCTACAAATGGCGCTAATTAATAGCACAGTAAAAAAAACTATGGCTGTCATTTCATAAAAATAAAAAACAAGAATGTGTTCTTTGACACTATTCTAGTCTAACACTAGAGCTTTATATCCATCAAAAAATGTTTATCAATAAAAAGACAAAATAAATTTTGCTATCTGTAAAGCATTACTATACCACAGTAAGAAAGATTTTGCTTTTTTTTGCTATACCCAGTGATGCTCAGAGGTTACTCCTGGCTATGTGCTCAGAAATCGCTCCTGGCTTGGGGGAGCAAACCGCAGTTTGTCCTAGGTTAACCCATGCAAAGAAAATGCCCTAACACTTGCATCACTGCTCTGGTCCCAAGAAAAAACTTTATGTATCCTCACTTCAATGCAGAGCTATTTACAATTGCCAGACTCTGGAAACAACCAAGATGCCCTTCAACAAATGAATGGCTAAAGAAACTGTGATACATATACACAATGGAATGAATATTATGCAATGTCAGGAGAGATGAAGTCATGAAATTTTCCTATACATGGATGTACATGGAATCTATTATGCTGAGTAAAATAAGTCAAAGGAAGAGAGTTAGAAACAGATTAGTCTAACTTATCTATGGGTTTTGAGAAAAATAAAAGACATTATTGTAACAATGCCCACAGACAATAGAGATGAGGAAGGACCAGCTCATGATATGAAGCTCACCACAAAGAATGGTGAGTGCAGTTAGAGAAATAACTACACTGACAACTATCATAACAATGTTAATGAATGAGAGAATTAGAATGCCTATCTCGAATACAGGTGGGGCGGGGGGAGGAAAATAAGGACATTGGTGATGGGAATGCTGCACAAGTGAAGGGAGGTGTTCTTTATTTGACTGAAACACAACTACAATCATGTCTGTAATCAAGGTGCTTAAATAAAATTTAAAAAAAATCTGCACATGTCTTCTAGTCAATGAGGACCCACCACAGCACATAAGAAAAAACATACTGCAAATCTCTCAATGGGAAAGCAATGTAAAAACCCGCCATGCTTAGTGAATAAAGATGGCAATTCAAAGACCCAATTTGTATAGCCTCTCTCTAGTAATAACATTAGAGAGGAAATGTTGAGGATTTTCAAGGAACTGAAAGAAACCATGGATCTGACAGAAAAAAAGACTCAAGAGAATATGAGAATAGAACTAAGACAACTTTAAACAGAAATGACAGACCAAAAAAACTTGGTAGGTGAAATAAAAAACTCACTGGAAACCTCACTATCAGAATAACAGCTGCTGGAGACATAATGAGAGAGCTTGAAGATGAGCTACATAACACCTCCAGACAACATCAGAGATGGAAAAGAGTCTAAAATAATTGAACAGAAGACCGAAAAAGATACCAAACTTCTACAAGATGATAGAAAATGATGGCACAAAATCCCCTCAAAAATATCTCTCTCAAAGTCAATTAAATAAATGCACCAATTAAGAGGCACAAAGTAGCAAAATAAATCAGAAAATTGAATCCAACATTTTGCTGCCTGCAAGAAATATATTTAAACAATCAGAGCAGATACAGACTCCAAGTTTTAAAGATAATCCTAAAAGTAAACAAAACCCTTAAAAAAAAGGCTGAGCTAGGCATACTAATATCAGACAACATAGAATTTAGTCTCAAAAAGGTCATAAGAAACAGACGGTGACTTCTTTTTAAATATAATTACTTGAAGCACAATGGTTACAAAATTGTTCATGCAGTGTACAACACCCTTTGATACTCCACTAACGTGTATTTCCCACCACCAGGATTCTCAGATTCCTTCCCACCACCATCCCCTGGCTACCCCTGGGACAGTCATTTTATTTATCTCTTTACCTCTCTACCTTGGAGAGGGTCATTTCTTAATAACAAGCAATACATATGTTAGAAAGAAATCAATTCCTAATTATACATACACACATTGAGAGGCTAGCAAATTACTTACTATAACTTCTAATATGATTGAAGAAAGACATCAAGAACAGCACAATAGTAGTTGGAGACTTCAACACCACTCTATCATTTCTTGAGAGACAAAACGTGTTAAAATTCAATAAGGATATATTGGCTTTGTAGGAATAGAGGGTCAGAGTAAATGTATGTAGATATAAATATATATATATATATAGAGAGAGAGAGAGAGGGTCAGAGTAAGTGTATGTAGATATAAATATATAAATGTAAATTATACCCCAAAGGCTAAATACACATTATTCTCTAGTGCACATGGAACATTCTCCGATTGACCACATGCAAAGTCACAGAACATACCTAGATAAAATCAAATGATAGAAATTGTATCAACTATAATTAATTACTAAAAATATAAGTGAATTACAAACAGAAGTGGAGAAATCGCTGTAACACCTGGAAATTAAATAATTTACTGCTGGACAACCAGTGAGACAAAGAGAAAATCATAAAGGAAACAAAATGATTCCTGAAAACAAAAGAGAAAGAAGACACAAATTATCAGAATTTGTAAAATACAGCAAAAAATGCAATAGAGAAAATTTTATAGGATTAGGAAGGAAGAAAAAACCTACATAAATAATTTAATGGCACAGCTTAGGAAATTGGGAATTAACCAGGAAAATGAGTTAAAAATAAGCAGGAGGAAGAAAATAATAAAACTTAGAACAGAAATTAATAAACAGGGCGTTCCTCCCAAAAAGTTCAAAAGATCAGTGAAAGCAACAGTTGGTTCTTTGAAAATAACAAGACAACAAACCATTAGAAAGACTCACTTATGTGTGGATATTGAAAAGATAGTAGGGTAATAATATACTGAGACAATAAAAAGGATTAGGAGAACTAATGGCAGGAACTAACCACAATAACAGAGACCTTTTTGAGAAGAGGATAGAAAATTATATATTCTGGAACTTCAAAAATGGTATGCAGTGGCATTAATTATGTTATATTGATTTACATTAGTCCAAATAGGCATGATTTATATTTCAAAATCGAAGTCTGTTAATAGACAAAGAACATTTTTATGACAAAATTACCAACTGATTAGGAAGACATAATTCATTAAAATTAATTAATCTTACAAATAGTTAATCCTAGAGTTCAGATTTAGAGCGCCTGAAAATGAGGAAAGGGATCAGAGTGCTTCCCAACTAAACTTGAATACTTCATATTTTTCTCTCAGAGCAAATGAAGCAGACAAAAATTTATTTAGGATACAGAAGCTTAGATAAACACTATCAACTTGACCTATTTGATATTTAGAGTGTACTGTATCCAACAACTGCTGAAAATATTTTATATTCATTTGTACATGAAACATATATCAAACAGACCACCCTGGTAGAGTCATAAAATTAAATCTTACGATCAAGAGGGGCCGGGAAGGTGGCGCTAGAGGTAAGGTTGAGGCTAGCTTGCAAGCGCTAGCGTAGGACGGACTGTGGTTCGATCCCCCGGCGTCCCATATGGTCCCCCCAAGCCAGGAGCGACTTCTGAGCGCATAGGCAGGAGTAACCCCTGAGCATCAAACGGGTGTGGCCCAAAAACCAAAAACCAAAAAAAAAAAAAAACTTACGATCAAGAAACTGTAAATTATGGTGCTTTAATAAAACAGAATTAAAAATATAAAACAATGAATCTCACACGTATTTAATATCTGATATTTCATAAAATATGTTCCTTTATATATTAGATGTGTATATTTGTGTTGTACATAGACTTAATCAGAATTGGAACTTTTCCCAATAAATACAAGAGCCATAAAAATCTCATAACATTTTAGTACATATATAGATGTAAATACATAACATACCTAAAATAAATTAAATATTATATACTTATATATCAAGACTACTTACAGAGTATGAATGTTGTCATTCAACATTTTGTGAGTGTCCTGTGGTATGAGAAATACCATCGAAGGAAATTTAGGAGTGGCTAAGAAGTAAGCAAGGAATTTAAGAATATGATACTCTAGACATTAAATAAAGTAGTTTGAGCACAGAGAATGATTGTCAGTTTCTACTTGTAAACCAGGTAAGATGGTAGCCATAAAACTGACCTTTTTTTTTGTTTGTTTGTTTGGGTCACATCCAGCAGCGCTCAGGGGTTCCTGGCTCCACACTCAGAAATCGCTCCTGCGGGGGACCATATGGGATGCCACGATTGGAACAACCGTCCTTCTGCATGCAAGGCAAATGCCCTACTTCCATGCTATCTCTTAGATCCCTCAAATTGACTTTTGACTCAGAAGCTTGATGATAGAAGAGGGAGTAAGTAGTATTTATTTAGAAAAAGGGGGAAATATAGAATAACTATTGGTCAGCATTAAGTAATTAAGTAATTAAATGATATCAGTTACCATGGTTGATGTATATTCTCTCAAGACATTTTCACCTAAGCAAATACAATCATAAGACAGGCAGTTTTATATTTTACCTGTATTGTAACTCTTCTAAATAAAAACAAGATATAGAAGTATTCAGAAAAGCCTTTGACAATGCCATTAAGAGAAGACATACCATAAGTTTACATTGGGTTAACCCAATTTATTTTTAATTCTAAAATCAGATTCAAAATAGTGATATAAATAAGAATATATGCTAAGAAATGCCTTCCAGAAACTATTAGTTTGAGTTAATATGATGGTTGAATTTTCAGTACCGATAGTGTCTTGGGGATTGGGTGTCTGAGGTGTTTTTAACAAAAAGAAATTTGAATAGTAGAAAAAGTACAGAGTTTGCCTTGGACTGGGCCAACCTGGGTTCCATCCCCAGAGTCTGAAATGGTGCTATGAGCCTGCAAAGATTAATTCCAGAGTGCAGAGCCAGTAGTAACCCCTGAGAACGTTGGCCCAAAAATAAACAAAAAAAAAAGAAAGAAAATAACTGGAGGCAAATAGTTAAAGAAACTAAAAATTTAGAAAGTTGGAAAATAGCCTATGTATATATTGAAGATTTTCATAGTTATGACAGTAGTAGTGTTGGGAAAAGTGACAGTGAGCCAGGACTAGAGTCATGAAAGAATAAACGGGTGTTGCTCCGTAGATGAGCATCATTTTAGGATTATCTGTTGACTCAGAAGAAAGAGAATGCTCCAGGAGGGACCATGGGAGCAAGGAGAATTCTTCCCTGACCTCTAATATCTAATGTACTGCAAGAGGCAAATGCAGTGACTCTGAAAGAGACTCATGGAACACTGTTCTCTGAAAGAAATCTGGATTTCAACTTGTACTTAATGACAGAACTATCGTGGTCTCTAGAAATAGACCAGGAGAATGGCTGTCACTAGATCTGCTTTTCTGGCTGCTGATGTCTGTTCTATCTTGACACTTCCTGTGTGCCATAAGAAAGTGTTATTGCTGCTTTTCTGGCAGTCTCAACCAACCCCAGACTGTTGACAAGTTTTAAGATCTCACACCTATTGATAAAATTAGTTTCCCACGTGATGAGACAAAGGTTTCTCTCACTCAATCTCTCTCTGTGTCTCTCTATCTCTCAATATCTTTGTCTCTTTTCTAATGAGGCAAAAGCTAAGAAATGTTCGTATAAGATTGAATAATTTAAAGTACTTTTGGTTACCGTTATAAGCAGGTTAGAAAACTGTATTGCCAAAAAGCTCTGAATAAAATACTGCAATATGCTTTGGTCAATACTCTGAAAGACATTAAGTGGGATGTGATGGACCCACCCCCCAATAAAAGAGAGAATTTTGAAAGTTGAATCCTCTCAAAGGAGACCAGGTCACAATATTATATAAAGAACAAAAACTCCCAGGAGACTGATACTCTCATAACCTTAAACATACACCTTCTTTTAAGTTGATATTCACAGAACTAAACACATCTTATGGGATTTTGAAATCTTGTAGTCAGGAATCAATTCCTACCTAACACCTAAAAAAATAAAGTGAAATATCTTGTGATGAAATTTACGATCCATATTGGTTTAAAGATTTCTACATTTCAAGTCAGACTCTTGTAGTAAAATGCTGATTCTTCTAGGATTGGTTTTTACTCATGCCGGAGAAAATACTCATAAGCATCTTTTGTCAGTTTATATTAAATTATAACATAACTTGTTTTGTAAAGATTTCCATTGTTTTAATGGTTAACATTTGATTATACCAAGAAAACTATGAAGTAATAAAATTCTTAGATATCCTCAAAAGGTGTCTTCCTTCCTAGTAGCATACCAAACTTCAATTCTGAACAAATACATATCAAACGTTGCAATGAAAACATTGAAGAGATTCAAATGATTTTCATGATTTAATTGAGAAATGCATTTGACTATTGCCACATTTTCTGCAATTTTACACAAGTTGCAATTCTTTTTGAAATAAGGAAAACTATTTTCAACATGAGTTCTATAATCATTTGTTGGTATGAATATGGTAATATTTTACAAAGAGCATACTTAGTAATACATTTTGAGATATTTAGAAGCTTCTGATTTACATAAATGAAGTACAATCTGATTTAAGACACTGCTGTTATAAATTTTGGTATTGTAATAATAAATTTGATACATAGACTTTTAAAAAATTTTATATATACATGTCTTGGGAGATCCTCAAAACAACCCCTGAAACTGCTGAGATTTATGTTTACTTTTTTCACAAAACATCTGTATTGTTAAGACTTAATCTCAATAGTCATTAAATTATAAATTATAGATCAGAGACAGATAATCCCTTATTTAATTACAGCTATTGTACCACTTCATTGTATACTGTACTTTTCTTGTCAAAAGTCAAAAAACAGTTTTTTTTTAAATAACTGCATGAATTATTATTCTAAACTTTTTTTTAGACTTTTTTTTGTATTGCAAAGATTTATTTCACAGAACAAAAGCACTTAAGCAGGAGTTTATATTACTGCTATGCTTCATTGATGATAACATTGGGACTTCAACCTGCATATATACTTTTTTTTTAACTATTCTTCTATTTTGAGCACTTCAGTATTCTAGGCACCAGATCTTCAACAGTGGAAAATAGTACTAGTACTGTGTAGTGCAAGATGCAAATGGATGACAAGAGGTGATGAATGGGCATATATTGTCAAGAGGCCAGAAACAGGAGTCACTGATGTGAAATCTGGTACATTAGAAGCACTTCTTAAATTTGCCAGCTGTCAATTATAGTTGAAAAATTAGCCTGGTGAATGAGACCTGCAATAGGGAAGATATTCAAGGAAGAATAAAAAGAGCTTAAAAGAGATTTCCAAAATTGTTTCAATACAGCAGAAATATCTCGGACCCTTAGCCTGGGCTCACACACTGTAGTGGATCTTGCCAAGGTGCTCACACTGTGCTAAGATTTACTGATTCTGAGGTCCCCTCTTCTCCTAGTAAAAGAATGGTATTGCAGGGACCTAAGTGGTGGCACAAGTGCCTTGCACGCCATAACCTAGGAATGACCTGGGTTTGATATCCCTTCGTCCCATATGGTCCCCAAGCCTGGAGTGATTTCTGAGCGCATAGCCAGGAGTAACCCCTGAGAGTCACCATGTGTGGCCCAAGAAACAAACAAACAAAACAGAATGTTGTTGTTGTTGTTGTTGTAGTTAGTTAGTTAGTTCATTTTTCTTTTTGAAAATTCTCTTAGTAAGCAATTAGCAGACATTTCTGGGATTAGAATATTCAGGTACATGCTCCTATTTCCAAGACATATTTCCTGGTTTGTTTTTTTTTTCTAGGAAAAAACTTGTATTTTAGACTATTTAACAATTCGTTGTAGTTTTTCTCCAGAGAATATTTTTCTTCTGAGTTCTGTCAGTCTTACCTTCTTACAAGTTCCCTCTCCTTTGCATGATACTCATTAATACGATTTTCTGTGCTCTTGGCTCACTCACTGGAAAGAGCAGATGTGGGAAGAACATCTGAAAAGATCATTAGTAAACTGCTTTGCAAATTGCTCAACTTTAGAACATCAAGCCTAGCGCATGTTAATAGCTTAAAAGTACAAAATTAGCGCCCAGCAAGCTTATGTTAAATAACAATTGATGTGTTCACTCTGTTGTCACTTAAAGAACAACTCTGGGCCACAGAGATAGCACAGCGACAGGGCCTTTGGGTTAGATTCCCGGCATCCCACTTAGTCCCCTGATCCTGCCAGGAGTGATTTCTGATCAAGAGCAAAGAGAAGCCCCTGAGTGCCACCTGGGTGGCCCCAAAACAAAAACAAAACAAAACAAAAAGAGCTAGAGGTGATTCACTGAGAATCAGGTAGAAGGCCTAAAAAGAAAATAAGTAGGTGTTTCACATCAGAACTTTATTTCTAGTCTGATTAAATTATTTTATTTGATATAACTGCATTGTTCATCATCAGTGTTTATTAACTTAGCTATTTGAAATATGGAATCGAAATAATTTATCAAGAAAATTTATTAGCAATCTAGTGGGGTACAATGGACAGAACTTTGGCCTAGACAGGTGCATAGAAGATAACGTACTATTAGAATCCTTATCTGTTTTGCTACTCAGTTTCTCACTTTTTGAAACGGTACCTGGGACCTACAGATGCTTAATACAATGTTTTATTAATCAAATATATGTGTCTGTCATTAAAATGTTCCACCCCTTAAGTCTATATGATGGTATTATCCCAAATAACTCAAAATGTGGCATTAGTTGAAAATAAAATCTTTAGGGAAAAATAAAGTTAAAAAGAGCTTACTACTATAGGTAAAAATCCAATATTTATTACTATTTAATGTTATTTTGTATAGATATACATATATATGTTTTTCCCATATATCTATGGGGAAAAGTCATACACATTCTAGAAGAATGCCATGTGAAGATAGACTGATTCTACAAGCTAAGGAAATACAAAAATTTCTACTAATCACTAGAAGCTAGAGAAGAACTTTGGAACAGATTTTCTTCTTCACATTTCTCTGAAAAAAAAATCATAACTACTGATACCTTAAAAATCTTTTTCCCTGGGATTGTGAAATAGTATGTTTCTGTAATTTAAATTACCCAGTTTTTAATACTCTGTGATGGAAGAACTCACAAACAAATATCTTTCTGGGAAATTTTATACATCCAATTTAGTAGCAATCTAGATTTTCTTATATTTTAATTTTTGGGATAACACCCAGCAATGTTCAGGGTTTAATCCTCTTGGGTCTACTCTCAGGGGTAAGTCCTAGTGGTGCTTAGGAAACTCTGTGTGGTCTAGGTATGTACAGTCTCATCAAGGTCTTAACCCTTGCACTATTCTTCTGATTTAATACTTTGTAAATTATTTAATTTTACATGTCCAAGTTAACAAATATGTGCATATTTTATATGTTAATTCTCTCTACTGTTAAATGTGTCACTTGTGTTTCTATGACTATTTGTCTATGTAACCTGTCTGTAAAATAAATAAACCCACTTTCTCTAATTTTTACTGCACAGAGCAAGAACCATTAAAAACTGAGTAAAAAAATGGCTGATCTTCAAATAGTTTTCTTCTTTGGGCAAAAATTTTATTTGTTTTTCTATATTTATTGCATATTTTCATTCTAGAGAAGCTTGTATTTTCTCTCAAGCATATACTTCTCTTTGTATCACTGCTCAAATATTTCTAAATAAATGTCAGTAAAACTGTCTTGCTTCAAAAAAACAAACTGCTAAAACAGTCATTTTTGTTTTGGGCCACATCTAACAGTTCTCAGCTCTGTGCTCCAGAATCATTCCTGGTGGTGCTTGGGAACCATATACTGGTTCTAGGGTTTGGAATCAAGCCCAGTTTGTCCGTATGCAAGGAAAATAATCTAATCCATGTACTATGGGCTAATCCATGTACTAAATCCACGTACTACTTTCAACACCACTTTTATTGAGTACCCTACAGTATTTGTTGTATTTGTTGGAAATTAAAGGAGATAATTCGTACAAGATACAAGCATCACCAAAAAAAAAATGTCTTAAGAGATAACATTTTTAAGACACACTTAGTCTATTATAAAAAGTTTTCTTCGGGGCCTGCGAGGTAGCGCTAGAGGTAAGGTGTCTGCCTTGCAAGCGCTAGTCAAGGAAGGACTGCGGTTAGATCAACCGTTGTCCCATATGGTCCCCCCAAGCCAGGGGCAATTTCTGAGCGCTTAGCCAGGAGTAACCCCTGAGCATCAAACGAGTGTGGCCCGAAAAACAAAAAAACAAATAAACAAAAAGTTTTCTTCAAACAAAACCACATAACTTGAACTATCTAGTTCCGCCTCTCAAATAGAAGGGGAAATAATGGAGGGTATCAATACCAAACAGTTGTATGATCACTAAGTAGTAAGCTAGACACAGAGGGGACCACTTAGACTATCAGCCCGGGGATTGAGGGTGGGGGATATAGGATGCAAGATGGGAACGGGGGTAAGGGAGGACAAGTTTGGTGATGGGAATTCCCCGATACATTGTTAATATGTACCTAAAATATTACTGTGAAAGATATGTAAGCCACTTTGGTCAAAATAAAAATTATAAAAAAAAAAGAAAAAAGTTTCAAGATATGAAACTATTGGTCAAAACTCTTACTCTATGTCTTTTAACAAATTACATTTTCCATTTATGATCTTTGAGAGATTATACTTCTCTATGCTCTCTTAAAATCACTTTATACATAGTCTAAAAAAGATGGTTGTTATCATGTACAAAAATCTCAGCACAGTGATTACACATAACAGAAACTCAGTATGAGATATTTTGTTGCTAATATATATAAAAACAGTGCTAGACAGTGAGTGGGAGTGAGGAATGAAGAAATTCAGAAATGAACAAGTCAGTTTTACTTGTTGGTATATTCATAGAAGTATATGAAACTACTATAGTTGGAAAGTTCTAGCTGTCACAACTGATAGCCTACCATATTTCCTTAGCTAATTCCAATAGAAGTTTATTTCTAACTGTTGTGTAAGTTTAATGTTGATATTCCTGTAGTGGATCTAATTTCCTTCAACACAATGAGTTTGGAACCTTGGGTCCCATCATCTTTAGACTCAATGCTTAGGATCTTGAAAAACAAAACAAAACAAAACATAAAGGCCCAGTACATATTACAATAAAACAAAGTGTTTAGGAAAAAATTAAGAATGCAATAGAGCCTTTTCCTTTACTCAATTACTTAAAATTGGCTTATTTATATACAATGGAATCTGCTTATGTTATTTCAGTATTTATCCACTTACTTATTTAATAACAGTATCATCTTTTTCTTGGGGGAAAAATATAAAAGTTATTTTGGAGGCCGGCGAGGTAGCGCTAGAGGTAAGGTGTTTGCCCTGCAAGCACTAGTCAAGGAAGGACCGCGGTTCGATCAACTGGCATCACATATGGTCCCCCCTAGCCAGGGGGCAATTATTGAGCACTTATCCAGGAGTAATCCCTGAGCATCAAATGGGTGTGGCCAGAAAAACCAATAAAAAAGCTATTTTGATGGTTTTGTTTTCCAAATGATAAAAATATAAAAAGAATTCATTTATCTGCACCAGTAAAATTGGATTTTCAATCTTTTTCTGAGGTGTAGAGTAAGAAGAGAAAAATAAAATCTTTCCTCAAATTAAAAAAAAAGAAATAAAGTGAGATAGATGAAAACTATTGAAGATGGCAGGAGTACATTAAAACCTAGGAACAAAAAAATGATCATCATACTTCAGTTTAGATTCTAGTGATGAGAATCACTTAAGTTAACTGCATAATTTATATGAAATGCAGTCCTTAATTTACTAGAAAGCCCAGTGACAACAGCCCATAGAAGTGGGAGATCAAGTTTAGCCACTTACCTCTGTTACATAGATTTAACTATATGTAATGAATAATGGAATGAGTAAATATAGTGGAAGATGTAGAAAGTATTTTGTCGAAAAGCCAGTATTCTCAAGACTTTGCATTATCTCTGCAGACCTGAGCTGCTTTCAAACCCATTTTTTTGTTAAGAAAGAATTGAAAAATATTAGGATTTCATAAAAGCAGGTGAAAAATAGGAATAAAGGACAAAACTATTAAGTCCTATTTAAAGACTATGAGTAATAATGTAGGATTCTAATTGAACTTTAGGTAGAAGAATTTTTACATCATATAATAACCTTTCATACCGGATAGTTTTAGACTATAAATAAGATTGAATATAGCTAGTGAAATTCCTCTTCAAGAACACGTAGGAATTTTTGTATCCTTAAGTGTGTATTGAGTTTGCTTTGGTTTTTTTATTTTGAAAATTTGCTGAAAAAATTGTTGAAATCAAGGTAATTATTATAAGAAATGGGCTTAAGATTTTAGATAAACAGCCTTCAGAAGGCTTTTTAAAAAATTAACTAGGTCAGCAGTGGGACTATACAATTTCCTACAAGAAGAGATTCCAAATCCTAGTGTCAAGAATAGCATTCATTGAAATGCAGTGCATGGTATTCAGACATGTAAGAAACCTTCTACATTGTGAAAGTAGATATCAAAACTAATAAAGCTAACCAAATAGCTTAGGGCTGTATTCAGAAAGTGTGAGTGTGAGTGAGTGTGTGTGTGTGTGTGTGTGTGTGTGTGTGTGTGTGTGTAGCTAGTCAAAGGAAAATATGCATTACTAGCAACAATTAAGTGGTAAAACTTCTTAACTATGGGAGTCAATGGAAAATGCTTTGCTAGAGGAAGAAACAGATGTGGGTTCAATTAAAAAATAACTTTCCAATTTCTGGTATAAAGTATGGTTATTTAACTGAAAATTAAAGCTTATTCTTATTTTCAGGAGTAAATTATAAACATTACATAATGTAACCACAAAGTTATTTTATTTTAAAGATCTCTATAATAAATGAAAAAATCATAGTGTGCATAATTTACTATGGGTGAGTTGTATTCTTTAAAATCTTTTTTGTGAATGGTAAAAATGATGTTTATAAATTAGAAAATATTAAGCTGGAGTCAAATAAAATTCAAATAATATTTAAAATTAAATAATTAGGCTTTACAAAATAATTTATTCCTTGATGGTAAATATTACTGATTCAAGTTATAAAATCATTTTAATATTCCATTAAAATCCATAAAGAGTAATAAGAATACTATAATGTACTACTAAGATGTAGCTAAGAAAATATGAGAATTGACATATCAAAACAGCTATAGGAAGACAACTGATTAATGTAGCTTATATTATAGAAGTTGAATGAAATAGCTAGCTTTCCTGTTTGCTAGGTCAAAAGAGATGAGTCTAATTTATTTAATGTCTCACCCTTAGAAGACTTAAAACTTAAGTTTTTAGAAATATGCAGTTGAAATGTATACTTAAATGGGCCCATAAATATCTTTCATGAATGTAAAAAATGTACATGATAAGTTTAAAATTGCAAAGAGGAATATTTATGGCTTATAAATTAATCTTTTGTCCAGTGGTAAAGGATAAAGAAACAAAACAGAAATGGTTCTCTCCTATAGAAACAGTTGAACCAGTACTTTATCTCAATAACTTCAGTTATTCAGAATAGGCACCTTAGTACTTAAGAGACTAAAAGCAATAAAAAAGCTCAATATAATAGTATTACAATTATCATAATGTATAGTGACAACTTTTCAAACTGCTTTAATTTTATTAGTAGCAGAGCAGTTCAATGGTAAAGAATTCATTGTTGACTTTGATGATGTATGTGTGATCTCAATTATATTGTCCATTCGGTTAACTTTCATTTTCTTATTCTTTTCTACACATGCTTTGTGTAATTTCATTGCACATGTAGATAAAAACATGCAATGCTAAGTTTTCTCCTTACAATTTATTTTTTATTTTTTAGAAAAATGGCAATATTTTACCTTTTCATAGCTGAATAATATCTTATAATAAATATAGCACATATTTTTATTTATTTGTCATAAGCACTTAGATACTTTTGTACATTAGTTATTGTAGAGACTGGTATAAAAACATTTGGGTAAAAGTCTCTATGTAACTAATTTCATAGTCTCTAAATAGACACTCAAAATCCAATAGCCAAATCAATTGATAGCTCTAATTTAGTTTTCTGAGGAAGCTCCATACTGTTTCCTAAAATGTTTGCATCAATATCCACTTCCATCAACAATATATGAACATCCCTATACTTTTAATAAAGCTAGATTTTACTCATCTTTTTATGTGAGATTATGAGCATAATTTCATGTGCTATTAGATCACCTATATGTCCTCTTCTGAAAACTGGATATTCATATTCTCTTCCCATTTTGCATTTTTCTTGATTTTTTAAATATCTTTAACTGAAACAATTGTGATCTACAGAGTTCTTCATAGTGGAATTTGAAAAATATAATGAGTCAGGGCCCTTTCTACCACCAGTGTCAACCTCCCTCCATCACTGGACCCAAAGTGTATCCTATCCCACTACCCTCTGACCCCAAGCCTTTATTTATTTTTTCTTCTTAGATTTATTTAAAAAAAAATGAAGGAATTTGAGGCCAGAATAGTGACGCAAGCTGTAAGGCTTTCCCTCACTAGCCTAGGACGGACCACAGTTCGATGCCCCGGTGCCCCCAAAGCAATTTCTGAGCGCATAGCCAGGAGTAACCCCTGAGCATCAACGGGTGTGGCCCCAAAACAAAAACAAAAACACACAAAAAATATGTTGTAAAATAGAATAATCCGTGTCCCAAAGTTTTATGAGAAAGGCAGGAGGCCCACTTTAGAAGATAAGAGAAAAAATGTAATAAAAAGGTGTGTGTGTGTGTGTGTGTGTGTGTGTGTGTGTATGTGTGTGTGTGGCAGTTGTTGTTGTTGCTATTGTTGTTGTTGTTTGCATATGCACAGCAAGATTTGGGGAAAATCTAAAGGAAAAATATTTGGCCTAAAAACAGGGAGACCTTGCCCATCAAACATTCTGGCATAAGACCAACTACAGGCTCCTGTCATACTAAGGTGTCTAACCCCAATATCTTTCTCTGTGGTCCAAATAAAAGCTCTTCATAGTCACAGTTATTACAGTCAGGTTTCTGTAGTTAGAGATCCTGGTTTCTGTACAAATCCTATGTCAGATTCTTGGTGACTCATAGTGTCCTCTAATTTCATCTCATCATTAGGTGAAAATGCAGAACCCTTCCCTGAAAGCAGGCTGTTGCTGTCACAAAGTCATCAGGGAGTAATGTTATGCCAGTGCAGTGTTAGTGCCTTCCCTGGTAGAAGTCCTATTCTTGGTGCTAGTGTAAAAAAACCACGCTGCTTCCATAGACAAGATCCAAGGTTCAGGGGTGAGTAATCAATGTCCGATCTTGCCATAGTGACTTGATATTTTTCATGTGTTATATGCATCTCTTTTTACCTGGGATATTAAGTCCTTATCAGATATAAATTATGCACATATCTGGTTCCACTGATATGGTTTCTACACATGCTATTCATACTTTTACTTTGAAGAAAAGTTTTGTTTTCTTAAATTTTAATTTTTATTTTTATTATAATTCCTTCTCTGTTGGAAGCAGGACCCTGAGCACATAACTAACACAAATATTAATTGTGCCATTAACCTTTATGTACTTTATAGTCAGGTTTTTCATCCAAGTGTTTAAAACATTTTGACTTTTACAATTGTGTATATATTATGATCCAGTTTCATTATTTGACCTATCCAGTTTTCTAACACTTGTGGAATATACTTTTCTCTGTCCTTTGTAAAAGCATATGGTAGTCCAAACTCAAAGTAGTAAAATAAAGTAACTATTACTGAAAATTACAATGAATTCCATATCAATAGTTTGGAATCAAGAAAATTGTTTAGATTATTGTTAGAAAACTCAATAACTTCTAGAGAGAATATTATTTGTTAGTGGGAACATATAATGCTTTAGAGAGCTACCTGATTGGCCTACATGATGTCTCATTTACTTTTGCACACAGTCATAAAATAGCCGATTTCCTATATATTACCGGTGTGAAAGCCATTAGTTTACAACTAAACTAGAAGATCTATTTGAAAAATGAGCCTGAGGAGAGTCATTTGAGATTATATTATTTTTTCCTGTACAATAGACTAATATGCTTTCAAATTTATCAAATGTATAATCATGTCGGAGCCAAGAACTAAAAAATAGTTATTTTACTACATAATTTATCTTGAATGAAAGAATCCAGGTGGTCATAAATAAGCATTTCCCAGGCCACATTGTAAAATCAATAGTGACATTTGAGATAAAGACTGAATTTATAGATTCTCTCTCTGATTCATGTTTCAAGAAGCAAAGCAAATAAATTGAATAAAGAAATACAAATCACTGCACACACAATCTGCTGGCTTCCAGTTTAGGCTATGTTATGAAATGAAATATTTTGCAGAACTGAAAAATAGTTTTCAACAGTATCAGAACCTATCCTTTAAATTTTTAATTACTATAAATTTCTAATTTCAGCATCATGATTTACAAAAACTGTCAGTTATACAGTTTCATTCACACAACATTCCAATACTATAGCCTTCACTAAAGTCTGCTTCCATTCACCATTGTCCGTGTCTCCATTTCCTTTATCCTTTTCTAATTAGGCATGCCTGGTGGACATTAAATCATTAAATATTATTTTCAATTATAGTAATCTTTCATATTGAGCAGCCATGTCTTAGTTACTTTTTTGCCTATTAAAATAAAGAAGCATAATTAAGAAAAAATGCAAGGCCCATTAACTCCTCCAAAATAATATGTATTTCCTTTATTTTAAAATTATGATGGAAATTTGTCACTTCTATTATGAAATAAAAATATTCAACCCTCCTTATATATTTAACCACATAAGCGAACAAAATTGAACCAAAATAATTGTTAAAAAAAAAAAGAACACCCTCAGTTGCAAACCTTTAAGGAGGTATATATTATATTATTAAAATACTATCTACTAGTCAAAAGTATTGAGCCTTTTTGGCATAATGATACAATAATCTGCTTTTCTCTTTTGATAGTGTAAAAATAAATTATACTTATATACAAATTATATGAAACATTTATTTTGCAAGATCCATGAAGGGGATACAATTAGAAACTGAGAAATATTCACTTTCATTGAATTCAATTTCTTTGGGGAAAAAAATCTAGAATTTTAATTTTCAAATTTAATTTAGGATATTTATTAAGTTTTATGATTTTATAAGAAATTTTAAAAAATGTTTAACCTCAATGGGGTTAGATGCTATTTTCTTGTTAAGTTCTGTCAGTACTTTGTATATCTTAGATATTAGTCCCTTATCTGATGGGTATTGGGTGATAGCTTTTCTCTTTCTGTGGGTAGCTTTTGTATCATAGGCATTATTTCTTTTGAGGTGCAGAAGTTTCTCAGCTTAATATAGTCCCATCTGTTTATTTCTGCTTTGACTTATTTGGAGAATGCTGTTTCCTCCTTGAATATTCCTGTAAACTCAATGTCTTGGAGTGTTTCACCTGTGTGTTATTCTATATACTTTATGGTTTTGGGTCTGATATCAAGGTCTTTGATCCATTTGCATTTGACTTTTGTGGTGATGGAAATACTGCACAGGTGAAAAAGGGATATTCTTTTTCTGACTGAAACCCAACTACAATCATGTTTGTGAACACGGTGTTTAAATAAAATATTATTTATTAAAATTATAATAAAAATATAATAAAAATAAAAATATCTAAGTGAAAGCCAAAAAATAAAAATCAAATAAAAATATTTGTACATAAAACGTAGCTGACCATGAAATTGACTTGCTTAAAAATAATGGGAGTAGGGATTCATTTTCTGTACCTTTTTCTCCATCTAGCTTTCAGTATTTTATCAATTATTTCTATTATTTTGATTATTGTGTTCCTCATCAGATACCTTGCATTATGTTTTTCTTATGGTCCATTATGCATCTAAATTATATGATTTAGTCATTTTTCAGCATATTTTTCCAATTCTTTTTCTGTATCCCCCCCCCCGACAGTGTACTTCATTACTTTTCTTCAGTAATTTCTTGCTATGTTTTATTTGCATATTTCTTTCTGTTTCTATATACTCAACCTCACTGGCATGTACCTTACTTTCAAATGTGTCATGAATATCTTTCAGTGTTTTGGATAGTGTATTTATTTTATTTTTAATTTTTGGTTTACACCCAGATGTGCTCTGAGACTTATCATGCTGTGCAATCAGAGATCACTCCTGAGTACTAGGAATTAACCTGGGTACCATCTACATTAGCTTGAAGTTTTTATCACTAGAAGTTCATTCTTTGTTTCCTTTCTTTTACTTCTTCTTTTTTGTGCCTGTTTTTCCTTATTTCTGTGACCAAACAAAATGCATTTAAAATTATATAAAAATTTTCATCTAATCAAAAAAATGTGCACAACTAAATCCTATCAAGCAAGATTAGGTCACTACAGGGAGAAAAACTATAGGAATTTGGGTCCAGAGCAGTGGTGCAGCAGTAGGGTGCTTGCCTTGCACACGACTGACCTAGGATAGTCCTGGGTTTGATTCCCAGCATCCCATATGGTCTCCCAAGCCAGGAGCGATTTCTGAGTGCAGAGCCAGGAGTAACCCCTCAGCATCATTAGGTGTGGCCCCAAAAACAAACAAATAAAACTCTAGGAATTATTTTTTTGACTAGTGTATTGAGCAGAGCTCCCACTACCCAAAAACTTAGCAGCACCATCCCAGAACAACCATCTTCCTCAAAGAAAAATAACCCTGTTCTTTCACCAACCTCCAAAACAATATAACTAGTTTCTAATACTTCCCATGTAGCCCAATTTGGGATGATATTTCTGAGGCATTCTTCAAAAAGGGAAATGGGCAGATTCCCCTTTCTGCATGAAATACAGCCACCAAACATACCCTACATCCTCGGATAGAAATGGCCTGGTTCTACAACTTAAGCTTATCAGATTGCCAAACAACTGAATTTATAAATCCTGGACATCTCAATATTTTATAGTAGTTTAATCCCAGTAGTATTATAGAAAAAATGATAGCAAAAGTACATAGCAATCTACCAAAATGTGTGAGACTAAATCTACCAAGATGTATGAGAAACAGAAGGCTCTACTAGCACTAACCACAGCTTTTCTAACATCATAGAGAGATTTAAGGATAATTTCAAATTGGCCCTCCTTGATCTAAGTTTTGAAATTTTTTTATCTTTTTAGTTTTTATAAGTTTTGAAAATTTTATTTGCATCTGTGATGTAACAAACAATATAAAGTAAAAATTTTTGTGCCTGCATGGAGACAGGTTATGATGGTGGTTAGAAACAAAGAACACTGATTCAAGGAAGTTCACACTGGTGGGGATGGGGATTGGTGTCGGAATATTTAAAGCTTGAAATGACGGCATTGTGGTAAATCAGGGTGTCATTATTAAAACTTTAAAAAGATATCACAACTTTTATTTCTAAGCTTTTGATTCTATAATCAAAGCAGGGCAATGCCTACTCTTCTTTCAGATATTAGTTTAATCATGATTTTCCCCTTGAAAGTTTCCTCAATATTAAATTCCCATTCTAAATTCAAGGCTATATCCGGTACGCACTTTAGGTACTATTTAGGTTTCTGTTATTCCCTTATTACAGTACTTTGTACCCTATATTGTAACTGCAATTGAACTTGTCTGCATAATAACTATAATACAAACTCTTTGAGACACAGTGCTTACTCATAGTTGCATGTCCTTATTTTTCCTTGTAGTCTATTGGGAAGCACCCACCGCAGTGTCTAAATATTAATTTCTAATTTTCTATTGTAATATCTTACCTTTAAAGTAAAAATAAATATAATATTCATGTTTGATAGAAAAAATAAAACAGTTAATTAAGAGGTGCAAGAACAAAAGAAATAAAGAGGGAAATGATCTTCTTTGTAACATGCCTATTAGCATATTTGCTCACTTTCTGGCTTAAGGATTAATATATAGAGAGAGACATATAAAATTGTAAAATAAAATAAAAATAAAAATATTAAGAACAGATTGCACATAAGTAGGACTAGTGAGTGAACTCACTGTGTCCTTTTTTCAGCTATTGGGCCCTCCAACTGTGGTAATTTGAGAAGCCCTGAGAGATAATGTTTGACATTCCGTGAAGGTCATTTTTGATAGTTAATTTTCTCACAGTTCTCCTCTCTCTTTCCGACTCTTTTGTGTACTTTGACTTTTCACTCGTTAGATTCTCTAGGTTTTCTGAGAAGATCGTAGAAAGTCTTTTGAATGACAACATTTCAGTACTTTTTCTAATCATTGAAGAACATTGTTGCTGAGGCTTTTGGAAAATGGATTATTTTCTTGGCAGGTTGTATGGCTCCACAGGGCTCATTAGGTTTTCTGTTGGGAAGATCTAAAGTGCACTATTGAATACTGTCATAAAAAAAGAAAGTAGTTTGGGTCTAATTCCTAATGGAACTGCAAAGACTACAGTTCCCTTTTGATCTCTGAGTTCCAAAGTATTTCTTTTACAGTTGTCATATTATTGACTGTTCATTTCAGAGTCATGATTATTTTCTTTCTAAATCTTTCATGTTTGGAATGTTGTTTTAATGTTTAGTATACATGAACAGATTTGGCACCCTTGTGTACTTTATAATATCAAGAACTCGTCTTAAGTGTGTGTGTGTGTGTGTGTGTGTGTGTGTGTGTTTTGAGTGTTTCTCACATACAAGTTCTTATTTTCAGGTTAAAATTTTTAGGTTAAAATGACATACAACAAATAAAAAATTTTCAAAAAGTCAAACTAACGTTAATAAGTTCTGATAAACCACTGCCATCAGATAATTTTCAGAAACAAAAGAGAGGAGGGCTGGAAGTTCCGGCTCACTTCATGAAGCTCACCAAAAATAGTGATGAGTTTAGTTAGAGAATAACTACATTGAGAACTATCCTAACAATGAGAATGCATGAGGGAAATAGAAAGCCTGTCGAGTACAGGTGGAGGTGGGGAGGGAGGAAGGAGATTTGGGACATTGGGAATGGGAATGTTGCACTTGTGATGGGGTCTTTCATGACTGAAACCCAACCACAATCATGTTTGTAATCAAGGTGTTTAAATAAAATAAAAAGTCATACAACAAACTCAATTGTCCTTTTTTTATATTATAACCAATGAGTTACAGATACCTCATTAGATCACTGACATAGATTTTAATTTATTTTTATCATGACTTGGGATGGAAGGAACAATTCTCATTTTTGTTATAAAGATAAATTTTTAAATTTTCCTGAGAGTAAAAATATAAATCAGTACAATATGTCATGCTCTAAATGATTATAGTACTGTACTATTACCTAATATTTATGACCTACCTCTGAATTAAAAAGGCAGAAAATGTTGCAAAATCATTGTATATATCAAGCTTCCATTTGCTTTCTACTAATAAATATGTTGTATTTTAAATATATTTCAAATGATTTCTTCTTATGAAATAAATCATATATGTATTGAAAATTAATTCTAACTTTTGCTTAAATAATGTGTATTTAATAGTTTAAGCATTTTAAATGTATAGTTTAAGTTATACATTTATAACCATAAATATTAAATTAATGTCACAAATTGATAAGAATGTTATTAACATTTTAATTTAAGTATAGAATTTTAAAACAAAAATATGGTGTAGAAAAGAATTTTTTATTTATTATTTTCATTTTGGTTTTGGGGTTACACTCAGCAGTGTCAAGATACCACACAGAATTGAGGGTTCAAACCTGTATCACTCTAATGAAAGTCAGGCTTACTACCTTATAAACTATCACCCAGATTTAAGAGAACATTTTTGAAAGCACTATTTGAATGCTTATATTATTTGAATTGTCCCTTCCCTACATAAAAGAGGATAAGATAAACATTTGTGTCCATTATTATTTTAATTTAGTCACTGTGGAATATAAAACTATTCATGTATGTATTTATGTATATGTATATATTCTGTAAACTGTGATTTTTATACTGTTTTTGTTTTATATGTAATACTTTATATGTAATACTTTACCACCTTTTTATATGAATACTTTATGTTTTATATGTAATATTTTATCACATTTCATCATTATATCCTTGTCAACAAGAGAATTATAAAAATATTTTCAAAATATTTAGGATTGTTTTTGATATTTTGGGAAGAGGGAGGGGGACCAACATCCCTTGATGCTCGGGGCTTATGCTTGACCTCATGATTAGAAATCATTCCTTACAGGGTAGAGGAAACATATAGACTTGCAAAAATCAACTTGGGTCTATTTTGTACAAGGCAAGTTCATTTACTGTCTCTCTAGCCCTCAAGATTCCCTTGCAGTAATAAATATAGCCAAGTAAAAACTTAACTTTAATCAATAATTACATTTTAATATTATCTAAACTGGAAATATATATCTGAATATTTATGATGTATAGTTTATTTTAATTATTGCTCAATGTTATACTACTATGAATTTAATAGTTTATTATAATAAAATTATAATATTCCTACAGTCCAGCACCAGCCATTTATTAAAGGGGTCCATCCTTTAAGTAAGACCCTAAATGTGATTGGCTAGCAGAGTCTAACCATCTCCTGGAGAAGACTTGAAATGGAGAAGTGTTGGCAGTTAGAAGAGACAGTTGAAGCAGCAATTTCATTGAACTGTTTCTATTCCTGGCTATGGCTTTTCTCCCTTATTTGAACAGACCTTCGGCTGTATTCTTTTTCTTTACATCATATACCTGTTTCTTTTACATGGTCCTCAATCTGACCTTACCCTGGTCCCAAACCCATCTCTCTCTCTCTCTCCCTCTTTCTCTCTCTCCTGGCCTAGGGGTTTATCATAGGCCCTTGAGCTTCTCTAATAAAAAGGATTGAGATATATGTCAGTCTTACCTGCGAGGCCCCCTTGGACACCAGCAGTACAAGCCCATCTCAGGCAGCTAGGCTCCGACAAGGGGGGAAATCTGTTTATGTATGGCAGCTGGACTTGGAAATGACTTGGAACACCCCACTGCAATGACAGTTGATCCTAAACACACCTTGTGGAATGCACCGTGGACATGCCCTTGACACGCCCCCCTGTCTTGTCTAGTATAAAACGGAAAATTTGGATCTTGATGGGGAGGAGGACAAGACAGTTACTAGAGCAGTGCCTGCCATTCTGTGTAGTGCTGGAGATAAAGCATTGGCAAGATGCTTCCTGCTTTGTATCTATCCCTTTCTTTCTCTATTGAACCTGGCCTCCCCCAGCCATCTCTGATCAGTAAAAAAATCTCCCTTTCTCTCTTTTTCTCTCTCCCTCTCTTGGACCCCAGACCCTGAAGCTATGAGCAACAAGCCTGTAGCAGCTTAAAGGTTTGCTTATCCCTTCCCCCTCTTCTCAGATGCTGCTCCTCTCGCATTCCCAGGCCAAATTCTGAGAAATGAGATGTTAGTTTGTGTCATAGAGTGGTCAAGGCTTTTTGTCATAAGGCCGTTCATTTTTGGGGGGGGCCCAAATGGTATCAGACCAGATAACGAAGATAGGGGAGGCAGGAGCTGGGACTGTGAGATGTATGAACCAATCATGTATATTGTGAAAGTTGAACTGTTTGTATTAATGAAATTCTTAGCCTGCTAAGGCTTGTTAACCCTATAGAAGTTGCCTGTTTTTGTGGGTTTTTTAGGTATTCAATATTTCTTTCTTTTTTATTATATATAATTTTTATTTTGACCATATTGGCTTACATACTTTCACAGTAGTATTTTAGGTACATATTAACATTGAATCAGGGGAATTTCCCATCAGCAAATTTGTCCTTCCTCCACCCTTGTTCCCATCCTGTATCCCAGATCCCCTATCCACTCCCCCGGGCTGCTAGAGTAAGTGGCCTCCTCTGTGTCTGTTAGTTTTATGCAGGGTATTTTGACTCTCTTAGACAGAAGGTCCAGCTATAGCTGATTAAATTGGTGTCCCTGTGTGGGTCTTAGACCACATCTTGCAGCTGGGCCTCATGGGCCCCTGTAAAACTTGCAGAGGCCTGGCAGCCCTGGACCTCTGCAGCCTTGCAGCAGCCAAGCAGTTTATTGCAGTAACCTGCAGAAGACTGGCTACATTGCAGATTACTGCAGTAACTGCAACCTGGCAAGATTTGCAGGAAACTGTGGTTATTCTACAATACGCATGAAAAATATATGCTCTGTAAAAGAAAAGATAAAAATAAAATGAATATAATATTTATACAAAGAACACAACATAGTCTAGCAATTCCAAATATCATTAACAATTGTGATAATCCCAAATTCATGTTCACATCTCAGAATAAGTTTTCATTCTACAGTAACATCATGCTGTAGTTTTACCATAGTAAAAATAAAAATTATAATGATACAGAGATGAATGTATTTTGTAAAAAAAGAATTCTTATTTTAACCAGAAATTTTGATTTTTATATGCTAGCTTCCAGTCTTTACCTACTTGGGTATGGTATTTTGACAGATAACTTGCTCAATGTCATATAACATGTATTTCATGTTCTTAATAAATTACATAATTATCATTTATGCATATGGATTTTTTTTAAAGAAAACTAACATTTTTGCTGAAGGGAGTGCTGGGGTTGAATCTAGAACCTCATATATGTTTGCACAACCTCTAAGCCAAACCCCTACTGAGACTAATTATCCTGATAGCTAGTAGGGATTTCATTTACTTAGACCTAAAAAAAGTCAGGTACAAAGTTAATGTGATTCATCACCAGATCACTGAGGCAGAACTACTGACATGATGAGAACTTAGGCAAACAATTAAAACTGCTGAGTTTGTTGTGCTGAATTGGATTTTTCCTTAATCAGAATCCAAAACTACTAATGGTACATTCCTTTCCTTTCAGATCCTTCAAAGTGAAGATATCAATATAAGCTAAAACTCTGTGGAGATCAACAGAGATTCTAATGCCTAAATACTATTTTAGGGACTGGAGAAACAATAGAGTGTGGGAAATTTGCCTTTCATGTGGCCAAACTGGATTTAATTCCTGCTACCCCATTTGTTTCGTATCCCTGTTAGCAGTGGTTCCCGATTGTAGATGGATATGGTCAAAACAAAACAAAAAGACTTCAAATTTTAAAATTATATGGGAATACTTTCAATAAAATTTTAAGTTATTAAGATGCAAGGAAAGTTTTTCATTAATTTTCAATATATGAGTCTAAACCTATTAGTATTTTTCATGATTTTGTTTCCTTACAATAAAAAATAAAAAGGCTTTCTAGGTGACTTAGCTTTATAAACCGAGTGCTGACTCGTACAATACAATTAGCAATTTGGAGTAGAAGAGATAACATGGACGGTAGAGCATTTGCTTTGCATGTGGCTGACCTGGGTTCAATCCCCAGCATCCCATATGGTCCCCAAGGCTGATAGGAGTGATTTCTGAGCACAGAACCAGAAGTATCCTCTGACCACAGCCAGGTGTGGCCCCCAATTAAAAATAGTAATAAAAATAATAACATAATACAATAAAATAAAATTATCAGTTTAATGACATAAGTATCTAAGAAGCAAAATATGATTAGTGCAAAATTTATATTTCATTTTATGACCATTTATAGCATTTTCTATGTAGATAGTAGGATACTATAAAGACTAAAATTGGGGAGCCAGAGAAATAATACGGAAGGTAAAGTACTTCCCATACAAGCAACTAAATCCAGTTGATCCCAGCACTGCATGTGGTTGCCTGAGCATTATTATGAATGATAATTTAGCACAGAACCAGGAGTAAGCTTTGAGCATTACTTGGGGTGACCCAAAATCACCCCAAAATTAAAACTAAAACTTCATAGAATTCCTAACCTCATGAAGGTAAAATATTGGAAAGGAAACACTTGAAAAATGAAAGTCTATTAGTAATATTTTTTAAGTACATGTTTTAGGTCAAAGAGAGAAAATGTAATTTATAATAATGTCCTCATTTTCTTGAACAGCACTGTACTTATTTAGGCCTGTCTGGAAAATGAAGAGCTAGAGGTATAAATATGTAAATGGATTATCCTCCTCAGTGGGTTTTATAATCTTAATTTAACAAGAATTTTAACTCTGTGGTGGTGCTCAGCCCCCATTGAGATGATCATTTCTTTGCCAGAATGATGAGTGTTAACCATGTAAACACACTATGGCTCCTTTTCAGACAGATGGTGAACATATCTCATTCATAAGTATGTTTGTAAGGAGGTTGCTTTGCTAACATTTTACATAGATACTTTACCATTTTTACTAATATGCTCATTTGTGTATGCTGATGACCAGGGAAGTGTGGTAATTATAGTAAAGGAGGGTCAATAATCTCTTCTCCTTTACTTGCAACTAAAGATTTGATAATTAAAACTTTATTTCCTTTTACTCTGAACATAATACAATAATACTCTTTGCAGTGTTTTATATGACAATTTTGCACCACTTACATTCAAATATGTATAGTTCTAACATTTAACAGAATTTTTATAAATACTATAATAGTTTCATGCATATATTGTTTCTGTAATCCATCTTCAAAAGATAAAGGCAACTAACTTTTCTTGCCACAATAGTAGTCAGAGACAACATAAAATTCTTCCTTCAAACAAAATGATTGCTGGGTGGCCCCATTATCAACTTAATCCAAAAGTTTTGTCATTTTTCACCCTGCTGGTAAACAGACATTTGGTTGTGAACTATTGCAAAACATTGTAAGATCAAATAATTAGTTGATAGATCATCTGAGGATAAAAATTTCATGTGTTTAGAAAAATAGTAAGTTCAAATCTTGTATTTTTTTATAATATGGTATATTCTATTTTTAAACGAAATATTTTTTTTCATTTATTTTTGTTTGGTTGGTTTGGGGCCACACTCAAAGACACTCAAGGGTTACTCCTGACTCTGCACTTAGGAATTAATCCTCACAGATTTGAGGGACTTTATAGGATGCTGGGGATTGAATCCAGGTTGGCTATGTGCAAGATAGACACTAGGGCAGTACCATTGTGCTGATTCCTGAATAATTTATTTTATACTTGGAAATTTAGAGGAAAAAAGTGAAGAATAAAATAATCTTAATTTTTAGTTTAAACATACTTCCTCACACATACACTTAGATATCCGATTGAAACCCAAGCTTGAAGTTTGGTTATTTGCAACATAGGTAGATTAGAAATATAGTTATAGGTAGTCCTACTTAATTTAGAAATATCAGTGATGATGAGTTATAGTAGAATCAGGGATAGATAACTTGAAAGCTTTGTATAAATTCTCCTAAATATCTCATATTATTCTTTAAAAATATGCTATCCATTCCCACTGGGATTATTATGGTAGCAAATAATCTCTTTGTATATATATACATATATATATATAGTATATATATATACTAGAACCTATATTCTATGTCTCAAACCATTTATTTTAAAATCCCATTTACCTGAACATTTTTTAAATTTCAAATATATTTATTTAAAGAAAATTAATCATAGTTGACATAACTGAACATAATATATTTGTTTCAGGATGATAGGAGGCGAAGTTATCAAAAAATATAAGAAAATAGAAGATCTAAAAAATAAATAAAAAATAAAGAAAATGGAAAAAGAAAAGGAGAGTTCATTAACAGTTATATTCTTGACAATTATTGTTTCATCAATAAAATCGTTAATAATAGAAGCTTTGGTATGCTCTTTTGTTTTTTTGTTTCTTTCTTTTTTGGGGGGGGGGGGGCATACCCGGTGACACTCAGGGGTTACTCTTGACTATGCGCTCAAAAATCGCCCCTGGCTTGGGGGACCATATGGTACACTGGGGAATCGAACTGAGGTCAGTACTAGGCTTGCACATTCAAGGTAGACACCTTCCTTACACCCTGCGCCACTGCTCTGGCCCACTCTTTTGTATTTTTAATGTAGTAGGTGCACTAACAAAAAATAGAGAGATGTGTGTATGTGTGAGTGGCAGTTATTGTTTGCATAGGCACACCTAATTATGGGAGAAATTGGAAGGAGAAACCTTTGGCCTAAAAACAGGGAGACCTCACCTCTGAAGTATTTGGCATAAGACCAACTTCAGGCTCCAGGCCTACTAGGTTGTCCAATCCCTTAGACATTCTCTGTGGTCCCAGTAACAGTTCTTCACCATCACAGTTGTTGCTGTTGGGTTTCTGTAGTTATAGTTCCTGGCATCTGTACAGGTTTTGTCTTCTTCTGGTTTTGTCTCACCATTTGTCTCACGCTCATTGGAGAGAGTCCTGCCCTAAAAGCAGATTATTGCTGTTCCTAGGTTGTTGTGGTATCATAAGTACCATCTTTGGAGTAAGTCAGTGCCATGACTGACTTACTTGTTGAGCCTTCCTTGTTAGAGTTCTTATTCCTGGTGATGGTGTAGGAAACCATGTTTATTTTCACAGATAGTGTCCGTGGTTCAGGGGTGAATGGTCAATGTCCGATCAGCTGAAGTTTAAACCAAGTCATTATACCAGGTGTTGAGGGTATACATTACCTAAACCTTTTAAGAGAAAGATCTCTATTAACAATGGCCACTAGAAAAAAAAAATCCAAACAATACAATTGTGAAGTATATGACAAGAATAAAAAAAGTGGTATAACTTGGAATTCTATTCTATATGAAAAAATGGTGATAGCAACTAGAATTATTCCTCTGATCTTTTTTAACATATATGAATATTTAAATATTAGGCTGTACACTTGAAATTAATATAATGTGATGCTAACTATAGATCATTCCATAGAGATAAATGAATAAATTGAAAGGAAATAAAATTCTTGAAAATTTATTTAATGGTTAAAATAAAACCTGTTAAAATACCACACATCAGACATTGTTAGTAGTATTTGACAAATATTTATATTTATATTATTATTTAAATAAATATATAATATATAAGATTTAAATATATTTATTAAATATAAATATATTAAGTATATTTGAATATGTTTATTTAAATAATTATTTAAAATATGAATATTTATATTTTCCAGAGTCCATTGCAGTTAAGTCATTGTAACATGTCTCATTGACTAAAACATATCACTTGGAATATGAGGTAATTAACCCTTGATTATCTATTTTCATGTCTTTTTTTCTCTAACAAAGTGACTGAAAGGATCACAAATTCCAAAAACATAATTATAAATTTGAGAAAAATCAAGTAGATCCACCTAATGGAGACAACAGTAATTTCAGATTTTCACTGTTTTAGTCACTGGAGTTAATTTTCCTGATAAGAACACTGCTTCCACTTTGCAGTATTTTAAAAACCCAGTCATGCAAAATGTAATAATGTCTTTGGGAATAACAGAATTAAAACAAAAACACGTAACAACAAATTATTTTTAAGAACTTGTTACAATCTGGATCATGTAAAGGTAAACATGGTTCTTTTAAAGATCTGCTGCTGTTTGGCTCCCAAAAAACTTTTCAGAAAGGATTAGAGTTTTATACAGATGATTGGAGCAGGATTCCAACAGAGAGCTGTATCTCCTCAGAAAGAAACAGTTTTTAAAAAGAGAAGCAATCCCTAGCAAGGTTGCCTGGGAGGACCTGTGTTATTGTTTTCTAATGGCAGCAAGATTATTTGTATTAGCACCTCTCCAGGAAGTACAACAATTGAGCAGTTTAAATCTCACTGGCATGTCTTCCCTGAATAACTTGGGGGACTTCATGTTCCAGAATACCTCTTCAATAATTCCTTCCCTGGTACACATGGTTTCTGACTCTAGCCTTTCTAGTCAACACATTTTTTTCTGTCTACATTTTCTGTTTTTATACCAGAATTATGAATTTATAGAATCTCTCTCACCTTCATTCATGCCTTTTAGAATTGAAATTGTGACCATGTATCTCCTAGAGTCAAGCTCAGATTCACTTAGGCATTAATGACTCAGGAACTGCACTAGTGACCTAACCAGACATAGGGAAAATTTGGTAAAATAGTCAGTGTTTTTTATGACTTAAATAAATGTGTAAGAAGCACATACAAAACATTTTTTATTGGTGTGATATCCAATATGAATAAGAGTTTCATGAAAACATCAATCCAACACTAAACTCAGGATGCCCACTTTCTTCCATTAAAATCTCAAAGTCCTGGGGCCGAAGTGGTAGCACAGTGGTAGGACATTTGCCTTGCACACGGCTGGCCCAGATTGGATGCCATTTCGATCCTGACCTCCCATATGGTCCCTGAGCCAGGAGCAAACTGGTTTCTGAGTGCAAACAGAGCCAGGAGTAGCCCCTGAGTGCTACCAGGAGTGACCCCAAAACCAAAAAAATTTTAAAAAAAATTTAAAAAGTCTCCTCCCAGTCTATATCCAACCAATTTTAGTTCTGTGGACCAATTCATTATGCTTCAACTTTTCTAGAGCAAATTTCCATCTTGTCTTCCAGATAGAAAACAACTTCAGGTCTTGCTTGACCAGTTTGATTTATAACCAAATTGCTTGTTTTTTCTAAAATAGATGTACAGGCCATGAATAGACTACAGAACTTAGGGTACATACCTAACAGTGTCTGACCTTGATTTGAACTTAACATCACCAGGCCCCTGAGCATTGCTAGATATTGCTCTGATGACTCCAAACACCACTGAATGAGACCCTAATGACCTTCATAATCTGCCAGAGTGGATCTAAAGATCATGGCATTGTAGAACTAGGCATTGTAGAATTAGGCATAACTGGGGGTGGCCCCTGGACCTCTGAGCACAGCTTGGGAAGCCCAAAGTAAATTAAGAAAATGGCTATATTTTATATGATGATGACATTCACCAAGTTATTCAAATATATTTCTAAATTCCTGCCAGACATAACTATGCCAGAGGTGCACCTAAATATATAAAAAAGAAGAATCTCTGTCTTAGTACACACCCACTCATGGTACTTTAGAAAAGAAATGTGGAGGAAATACAGAAATATAGAGTTAGGATTATTTTTGATATTTTGGGAAGAGGGAGGGGGACCAACATCCACTGATGCTCGGGGCTATGCCATAACTATGCCAGAGGTGCACCTAAATATATAAAAAAGAAGAATCTCTGTCTTAGTACACACCCACTCATGGTACTGTAGAAAAGAAATGTGGAGGAAATACAGAAGGATAGAGTTGGTGTTGAAGAGCAATATGAAGAAGTTGGCACAACGCATAATAGACTGTAGAATCTGACTGTAATTTATTCTGCATGGGGTACTTATATCTCATGTTAAGCTCTTTGAGTTACTTAGGGAGATTAAAAATTAAACTCTCTGTATCCTCCACAATCTACCCCTAACTGCCATATTGCAATAGACAATTACTAGCAAAAGCCCAAACAGAATAAGGCATACAGCTGGCTCCAAATCAAAAAGAACAGCAGTCCAGAAAGCAGAGAAGAAGTAGCATCTCTCTTGAAAGTTGAAAGCAGAACTTTTGCCAATGTAACAGCCAAGATCTAAAATTCAAGAATCTTTCGGAAAAGGAAAGACAAAATGGAGCTATTCAACCATAACTGTTTATTCCAAGCAGAGAAAGGACACAGATGGACAAGGAATTATATCCATGTGCAGCCCAATGCGACCAGCAGGCACAGGTTCAGCAGTGCCTGAGCCAGTGTGCAAGAGAGCACCCAAATGCCCTAAACCAGAGGCAGTCATCCACAAGTAGTATTGCAAGGCTTTTTGTAAGGCTAGCTGATTGTATCTTTACTTTTCAAAACTGGCATTCAAATTACTCTGGCAGATGGAAGAAAAATATGTGATAAAAGTTGACATTTCATTTTTGCTCTGTATGTTTGTGAAGTTGATTTTATTATCATTCCAAGGCAGATCATCCTCAATGGTAATCAAACTAGAGCAGCTTGCACCTAATGAAAAGAGTATATGCTAAGGATTAAATCGACATTAATTCATAAGCAATCAGTAATTATGAGTATGCCATTACCTTTGAAGGTTTAAGAGTAAAATAGAAGTAAAAAGTATTGAAAGTTAAGTCTATGGTCATATGTATTATTCAACAACGTTCTCTTACAGCTATGCTATGTATTAGGAAGAAATGAATGCCTGTCTTGAATACAGGCAGGGTGTGTGGGAGGAGGGAGATGGGGCATTGGTGGTGGGAATGTTGCACTGGTGAAGGAGGTGTTCTTTTTGTGACTGAAACTCAACTACAGTCATGTTTGTAATGATGGTGTTTAAAGAAAGATATTATTTAAAAAATAAATAAAAAGAGTTGAGGAAGATCATTTTTGTTCCAAGTTGCTTTTTTCTTTTTCCCAGATGTCTCATACCTTTTGACAAGAATTTAGCACTAATATTCAGCATCTTTTCTACTTTATTTGTTCAAACAAACATACAAACCTTATGCAAAGCACTCAACACTTAACCAACATTCATTGCCTTTAAGAAAAGTATAGTTTCTTTTTGAACAGGAGCAGGATAATTCTCTTCTAGGCCAGCAGGGTCCACCAGGCCCTATTCCCAAAGACAACTAGCAAGGGAAAAACCCCACAACAGCCAAAGCATTTAGCTACTTTCATAGCTACACAATATCCCTTTCTACTTTCCTATTATTTACAATACAGTAGGAGCGCAGCAGACCCAATGAGGAAGACCCATAGAAACCCATCAACCTCAATTAGTGAACACAAGAACACAAAGGACTCAAATAATACCGATAAATTTTCAGGCACAGATTTTAGGTGACATCATTGTGAAAATGATTAATAAGGTCAAAGAAACAGTAGCAAAGGTATTCAATAAAGCCAGCAATGCAGAAAAATGAGTGCTTAAATGAAAAAATTACAAGTAGAAGTGAAGAGTATGGTAGGTGATTTAAAACACACATTAGAACCTCAAAACAGCAGACTAATAGCAGTTGTGTTTTGGTTTGGTTTTAATAGAGTCAAATGCCAGCAGTGCTTAAGGTCACCAGAACACTGGGAGGATAAAAACACATGAGAGGCTTGGGATCAAACTCAGAGTCTTCAAATTCTACTGCCATTTGAGTAGGTACTTACACTAATTCCCAATTTTCTATCCTGGCAAACCAATTATCACACTAACTCTCTTCTGTCTCACCTGTCCACTTCCTCATCTCTTCCTAAGTAAACAATGTATGTCATCTTATTTATTTATTTATTTATTTATTTATTTATTTATTTATTTATTTATTTTTTGGTTTTTGATGCTCAGGGGTTACTCCTGGCTAAGCGCTCAGAAATTGACCCTGGCTTGGGGGGACCATATGGGATGCTGGGGGATTGAACCGCAGTCCTTTCTTGGCTAGCGCTTGCAAGGCAGACACCTTACCTCTAGCGCCACCTCACCGGCCCCATATCTTCATCTTCTTAAAGACTGCCTTGGAGAATGCAAATGTAAACTATCAATGATCAAAGGAAACTAGACATTAGACAAATATTAAACAGGTATTTATAATGTGCTTGCACTGTCTGATGCTTGCATATATATAACATCTGCTTTAATTATTTGGTCTTTAAAATTATTCCATTTAATATCTTGCCAAAATAAGCTGGCTTTTCATTATTAGGGAAGGTATCATCTCATTTCTACTTTATAAGTTATTTGCTTTCTTTTATTTTTTTTTGTTTAACCAGATTATTTCCAAGTCATACAATTTATTATACCTATTTCCCTGGGCTACCATATACCACAATATGTATGTTGGGGATATCTGAAATAGTGTGGTCCCTGTAAAAAATTCATTATAATTCATGTAAAGTAACATTCTTAGGGAAAATATCAATACTGGATGTGATAAACTATGAGTTAATAGTCACTATGCAAAAAGCATACATACAGATAAATAAAAACAGAAATATATAAGTATTGCTAATAAACAATAGATGATATAGAAAACTTGTTCAACAAAGCTAATAGTATACTTATTCTCAAAACTATTGGAGCAATTTCTACCATTGCTTATTCTCTTCCAATAATATGACCTTGAAATTTTTCAACCAATAAACATCCACTTAATTAATGCTGGGTAACTTCTCAGGTATGGTCATAAAAATTGCATATTGCATATACTTCACTTACTCTCATGGAATATTTAATCTTGAACCTAGCTACAATGCTTTCAGGAAGCTCAGTAAATCCATGAGAGATCCACATGAAGGAACTTTAAGGTCCTTGACCAATCACCCTGGCTAAACTTCCAGTCAACAGCTTCCACTAAGTAATCTTGAAAATGGACCATTCAAGTCAGAATCATGCTACATGGAGCAAAACTCTACAGAGTACTGCACAAATAAAGTAATGTAATGATTCTGATATGATTTTGAGTAATTTTTGTGTTTATTTTTATAATCAATTGTAACATAATTTAATACATAGAAATGGGTTATGGCACTGTAGAAAAGAAAAGCTAAAATCTAAAGTATATGTTCGAGATATAGTAGTGGATGGTCTAGGAGCTTGAAAAGACTTGTTAGTGAAATCTAAAACTGTTGTATTAAATAATTAAGGATGGGGCTGGATGGCGGTGAATTTCTCTCCGTGCCATTCCAGTCCACGTGGCTCTGCAACCTCCATGCAGTCGGCGAGTCCCAGGCCCAGGTGAAATCACTCACTCACAGTCAGGCGTCAGGAAGCATCATCTTTATTCAAGCCCTAGCCACCACGTGTGTGTGGCCTATTCATAATCTTTCAAGCACAGCAATATTTTGCTAGCCCTGCATCTTATTTCCTGTTAGCCATCTTCCCTTTGGGCTCCATGCTGGTTAAAGACCAGAACACAGAAACCCAGAAGCCAGAGCGCACAGCAGCGCAGAAAGGGCCAAGAGCCAAAAGGGCAAAAAGCCAAAAGGGCCGAATTTCCTTGGTCCCAGCCTTATCTAACATTTCCCAGACCCCTCCCAGGAATGGGAGGGTCTAGCAGGTAAGGTTACACCTACTATCCGGTTCCCAAGACCCCTCCCAGAAATGGGTGGGTTTCAGGGTTTCAAATAGGTACACCCACATAAAACTAGGAGTATTCAGAAATGCTCAAAGGGCATCAAGTCCAAAGGTATCAGTGAGCACTTAAAGGAAAGTAAAAACTTCTCTTCTCTTCTCTTCTCTTACATTCTCAATATAAAATAAATTGTATCAAATGATGACAAACTATTAGCCTTTGACTACAAAACTGAAGTTACCAAGGCATGCAAAAAGGGGAGACTTGGGGAAGCAGAAAAGGAAGAAGTAGACTAAAAGTGATGCAAGAACAATGGTGGAGGGTTTGAGCACTCTGAAAGTGGTAAAGATTTAGTAACTTCGTACATAAAAACACTAATGGTAGGCATTAAAGTACAAAGGGTAAGGCACTTGCCTAGCAGAAAGCTTGATTTCTGGCACCCTATATGGTTCCCAGAGTCTGCCTTGAGGGATCCCTGCCACAGAGCCATATGCCACCACTAGGTGTGGCCCAAACACTCTCCCACCAAAAACATCTTAAAACAACTACCTTATTGCTATTGTTACCACATCACTTAAACTGTAATAAAAATAAATTTTAGAATTTCAATATGCTATTCACTGTACTAGAGAGTGTCCTAATATAAATAAGTTTTAAAGTTGCTTTGGGAAAGTAACTTTGAATGGGTTCCTTTTCTCCTAGAGGTGTAAATTTAGCAATAATGTGGCCTTCTGTAATGAAAAAATGAAAAGTCTTCTTCATAAGCATAGTGATACAGCTAATGAGATTTCCAGGCAAATACTAAAATTGGAACTGGCTTCAGCCAGACTTTGATAAAATAGGAAAGGAACAAGTTGAAATAAAGAGGCTGTTAAATATCAGAATCAGGAATTGCTGGACTCAAAAATAAAACTATTTCTCATTCCCCATCTCCCCAAATGGCAAATTATTCTCAAATTAAGTATATCACATATCATCAAAGTTGGGATAAGACATGAAGATCTTTTGTTGACTTCATAAAGTTCTACCATGTATTGAAAATATAGTTCCTTTTCAAAAGTGTTCAGATCAACAGAAGACACTTTAAATATCTTGAAAATGTATTGCAGAAATCATCCAAAAATAAGCATTTAAATATAGGAATGGTTTTGAAACTAAAAAAAAAATTTTTTTTTTGTTTTTGAGCCACACCCGGCAGTGCTCAGGGGTTACTCCTGGTTGTGTGCTCAGAAATAGCTCCTGGCAGGCACGGGGAACCATATGGGACACTGGGATTCGAACCAACCACCCCTAGTCCTGGATTGGCTGCTTGCAAGGCAAACGCCACTGTGCTATCTCTCCGGGCCCCTAAACTAATTTTTTTTCAGTGTCCAGGACAAAAAGGGTCAGCCTATAACACACTTGAATTTATGTATTCTTTCTATGGGCATTAAACCTTAATATGACTTATAAAAAGTCACAAAATCTTTAACAGTTTCAACTCAAGCATTGAGCTTCTTAGTCTAAAAGAGCAGATGCTGCTGACAAAGAAACCTATATACATCTACAGTTTTGATAGGCTAGAATCTATCAATTCAAATGAGAATTTTCATTTGAAACTGTTTTATTTCTTTTTTTCTGTTATTTATTATGTGTGTGTTATGTGTATGTTTTTATTTAGTTTAGGTAGGAGTGGGTCTCCTAATAGATTCCTAATAGGAATCTGGGGACATTATCCTAGTGACACTGCAAACCCAGTCAGTGTGTCAATTCTCAGGCATGAGTCCAGGGCTGTTGGGACTCTGGTAAAAGGATCACCTGGATGACAAATAGTAGTGTTCCATGGTTTCCACAGTAACAACCCTAGGTGTTTCAGGGGGACCAGATAGAACTAGGGATTGAGTAAAGAACTCCGCTCTGCAAAACATGTGACTTCTGTGCCATTTCCTTGTTAAAAAATTCAGAAGACAGAGACAAGTGATACTGTGAATCACTTCATCAAGTGGTTCTTTTTTTTCCAATAGATTTTATTCCTTTTTAAAAATTTTTGATAGCAATATGAATTACAAGTCTTTCATAGTTGATACCAGCCATATAGTGACAGTAAATTAGGGCCATTCCAATCACCAGTGTTGACCATCCTCTACCATAGTCCCCAGCATGCTTCCTATGCCTCTAGCCTTAGTCCCCTGAACTAGTAGTGTAATATTTTTCTCCCCTTCCAGTATTCATATTTGTCATAGCTTATTTATTTTATCTTTGTTCATTAAGTATGTACTTTCTTCCAATGTTTTGTCTCTCATTTCTATATTGACCTCTTTTGTTGGCTTGTATTTTGTCTTCAAGTTCATCCATGCGATTCTTTATGTGTGTAATTCTGCTATTATGGCTTGATTGCATGTTTTTTAGTTCTTTTAGTTACATTTATATGGATTCCCACATCTTTTGATAGAGTTCTTCTTTGAGTTTGTTGGTTGAATTGTTTGTTTACAGATTCCTTAATTTCTTTGGCTAGTGATTCTTTGAATTCCAATGCTAAGACATTAAACACTGATTTCGGGTCCTCATCTATAGGGTTTTTTGTGCTTTGGAGGACTTGGAAATTTGCTAGGATTCCTCTCTATATCCCAGATGCTGGTGTTTTCCTTAGTTTCCCCATTGTTATTTGTATTGGTTGGGTTGGAATGCTGAAGTTTCAGGGTGTTTTAAATAAAGTTGTCTATTTAAATGTATAAGAGATGGTTGGAGGTATATTGCCCTTTTTTTCCTGAGCAGGCATGGGTCATGGTGATGGCAACTGGGAGGTTCAAGTGTGGAAACATGGCAGAGGGGCTGTTTTGTGCATGCCCAAATTAACAGGTGATACAGGAGTCCTTGTGCCCCCACCCCCACCAAGCTAGGGTCTATGAGGATGGGGAGGGGATTGGGCTGTTCTCACCAGTCTTTCTTTCCTGAGCAGGTGTGAGGCTGTTGTGATGGCAGCTGTGAGGTGCTAAGGTAAAAGGATGGGGCCATCAAGTGGTTCTAATCAAAGCTACTTGGCTCTGATCAAAGAATGAGCATGTTGTGTCCTACTAGATTTCAGAATTTTTATGAATCAGAGAATACTATGTTTTCTTTCTGATTTCCAGAGCAGTTATACACTCTTACACCAGAATTGCATGTTTGGGGGAGACATAACTGGAGAGTAGAATTTGTTACAACTCACAATAATTTCTATTAAGAGGCACAATACTGAAGGATCTGAAGCTGTGGAACTTGGCATTCAGCAGAAGGAATAAAACTGTGAAAATCTTGGAATAGGAATACATGCATTTTGCATGTGAGAGTGATATAAAATATTATGGACAAAGGATAGACCATGGAAGATTTTTTGTAGATAAGAATCATCACAATAGTGCCACACAAACTCAAATATCTTGGAATCAACTTGACTAAATATGTGAAGGACCTATACAAAGAAAACTATAAAACTCTGCTCCAAGAAATAAGAGAGGACACACGGAAATGGAAACGCATACCCTGCTCATGGATTGGCAGGATTAACATCATCAAAATGTCAATAATCCCCAAGGCATTATACAGATTTAATGCCATCCCTCTAAAGATACCCATGACATTCTTCAAAGAAGTGGATCAGACACTTTTGAAATTCATTTGGAACAATAAACACCCTTGAATAGCTAAAGCAATCATTGGGAAAAAGAATATGGGAGGAATTACTTTTCCCAACTTTAAACTGTACTACAAAGCAACAGTTATCAAAACAGCATGGTATTGGAATAAGGATAGGTCCTCAGATCAGTGGAATAGGCTTGAATACTCAGAAAATGTTCCCCAGAGATACAACCATCTAATTTTTGATAAAGGAGCAGGAAATCCTAAATGGAGCAGGGAAAGCCTCTTCAACAAGTGGTGTTGGCACAATTGGATAGCCACTTGCAAAAAATTAAACTTAGACCCCCAGCTAACATCATGTACAAAGGTAAAATCCAAATGGATTAAAGACCTCGATATCAGCCCCAAAACCATAAGATATATAGAACAGCACATAGGCAAAACACTCCAGGACATTACAGGCATCTTCAAGGAGGAAACTGCACTCTCCAAGCAAGTGAAAGCAGAGATTAACAGATGGGAATATATTAAGCTGAGAAGCTTCTGCACCTCAAAGGAAATAGTGCCCAGGATACAAGAGCCACCCACTGAATGGGAGAAACTATTCACCCAATACCCATCAGATAAGGGGCTAATCTCCAAAATATACAAGGCACTGACAGAACTCTACAAGAAAAAAACATCTAACCCCATCAAAAAATGGGGAGAAGAAATGAACAGACACTTTGACAAAGAAGAAATACACATGGCCAAAAGACACATGAAAAAATGTTCCACATCACTAATCATCAGGGAGATGCAAATCAAAACAACGATGAGATACCACCTCACACCCCAGAGAATGGCACACATCACAAAGAATGAGAATAAACAGTGTTGGCGGGGATGTGGAGAGAAAGGAACTCTTATCCACTGCTGGTGGGAATGCTGTCTAGTTCAACCTTTATGGAAAGCGATATGGAGATTCCTCCAAAAACTGGAAATCGAGCTCCCATACGATCCAGCTATACCACTCCTAGGAATATACCCTAGGAACACAAAAATACAATACAAAAACCCCTTCCTTACACCTATATTCATTGCAGCTCTATTTACCATAGCAAGACTCTGGAAACAACCAAGATGCCCTTCAACAGATGAATGGCTAAAGAAACTGTGGTACATATACACAATGGAATATTATGCAGCTGTCAGGAGAGATGAAGTCATGAAATTTTCCTATACATGGATGTACATGGAATCTATTATGCTGAGTGAAATAAGTCAGAGAGAGAGAGAAAAACGCAGAATGGTCTCACTCATCTATGGGTTTTAAGAAAAATGAAAGACACCCTTGAAATAATAATTTTCAGACACAAAAGAGAAAAGAGTTGGAAGTTCCAGCTCACCTCAGGAAGCTCACCACAAAGAGTGATGAGTTTAGTTAGAGAAATAACTACATTTTGAACTGTCCTAATATTGAGAATGTACGAGGGAAATGTAGAGCCTGTTTAGGGTACAGGCAGGGGTTGGGTGGGGAGGAGGGAGATTTGGGACTTGGGTGATGGGAATGTTGCACTGGTGATGGGTGGTGTTCCTTTTATGACTGAAACCCAAACACAATCATGTATGTAATCAAGGTGTTTAAATAAAAAAAATATGCAAAAAAAAAAAAAAAGAATCATCAGTATCTCTAATCCCACAGGCCTTCTTATATAGTCTTGTTTTACTTCTTGAGTGTCTTCTTGCATCTCTCCCCTAAGTGTGCAAGTAATTATTTTAACCCATCAAATATGTAACTGACACTATGATTCATAACTAGTTAATAAATAATGTGTTAAGAGAAGTGATGATCTCTCTGTTGGTCACAGAAAAATGGAAAAGAAATTTGATATAATTCCTTCAGCAATGCCTGAAGAAAATGGACACAAAAATCTGACAAACACATTTTTAAACTCAATGCAATGTGGAACCTGTTTTGGACCAGGAAGGGTTCCTAGAGCTTCAGCATATATTAATAAAACCATCTCTCAAAACATTCTATTTCTCTTTCTATAATTTGTTTGTATCAAATAACATTCCATTATCACTTCAACAACCACAGACTTTGCCACGGGAGAGAAATTAACTTGGGTAAAGAATATCCTGGCTGCTAGAAACAAAAATTTCGTATCAATTAATGATGTATTAATTATTAAAACATTGAGTTAATATGAACTAGTCTTTTTGCTCAATGAAGTATAATTACATCAGACATTTAATTTCTAAAGATAAGGAAATATCCCCTGAATAATATAGGGGATGGTAATGAAGGACACATTTGGTAAAAATCAGCCAAAAGGATTACTGTTGCCTTTCCATCTTTCACTGGACATTATTTATTTTTTTAGCTAATGAAATGAATTTATAAGACAAAATTTTTATAGATCAGGTTAAATTGAGATGGCAAGCATGTATTAGAAATAGATCAATTAGTTGATGTCTATGATATCAGAGGATTTACCAGTGTTTAAATATTTTCTAATAAAATTAAGAATGAAATATGAAATTTGATTAATATTAATTTCCCAAAACAGATAATCACTTCAGTCTCCTTTAGGTTAAGTGAAAATTTGAGAAAATTTTGAGAGATAATTGTGTTTGGACATGCTTAAAATAATAATTTCTGTCATATGCTATAAAATCACTAAACAACTTTTTTTATTAGTGTTTGGGCCACACACAGTGACACTCTGTTACTCCTGGCTGTGCTCTCAGAAATTGCTCCTGGCTCGGGGAATCAAATGGGATGCTGAGGATTGAACCCAAGACCTTCCTGGGTCCGTCGTGTACAAGGCAAATGCCCTACTGCTGAGTTATCACTCAGGCCCAAAATCACTGAAGATTTTTTTGTTTTGTTTTGTTTTGGGTCACACCCAGAAGCATTCAGGGGTTCCTCCTGGCTCTGTGCTCAGAAATCACTCCTGGCAGACTCTGGGGGACCATATGGAATGCTGGGATTTGAATCACCATCTTTCTGCATGCAACGCAAACGCTCTACCTCTATGCTATATTTCAGGCCCCCATCACTGAAGATTTTTAAGATACAAATTCATACCTAGACCTAGTCAATATATTTCTGTAAACTTTTCTTACATTTTAAGACACTTCCTTTTCTCTTTGTCTTGCCATCCCTCTTTACATTTTTCACATGGTCATGCCTTAGGAATGACACTAAATAACTATAAAACTTTTGAAATTAGGACCCCCAAATATATCTGCAGTAAGCAAGCTGTTTGTCCAAACTATACACAAAAATTACACATTTAAATATCAGTCTATTGATCTGCAAATCTAAAATTAGAATGATTTCTTGTAGGCTATATTATTCAGGATAAGGTGTTTAGAATATTCATAATATGTTATTATCGATTATTAGTTATTATTTCCTTCTGTCTTCTGCAGACTGGAAGTTCATTGAACATAGGTTCATGTCTTATTCCCTGACTTCACTTATTCTGAAAGAAATTTAAAACTATAAAGTATTTTACTACAGGACAGAAATAAATAGAAGAGAAAACATGAATATAGAAACAAATGGAAATTATTATATGCTATATCTTATAGTGTCACCAAATACAATCCATGCTGGTTGGTAATTACTTAGTTCTAGAGAAAATATATAAAGTTACAATAGCCAGACTCTGGAAACAACCTAGATGCCCTTCAACAGATGAATGGCTAAAGAAACTGGTACATATACACAATAGAATATTATGCAGCCGTCAGGAGAGATGAAGTCATGAAATTTTCCTATACATGGATGTACATGGAATCTATTTTGTTGAGTGAAATAAGTCAGAGGGAGATAGATAGACACAGAATAGTATCACTCATCTATGGGGTTTAAGAAAAATAAGACATTTTTGCAACAATCCTTAGAGACAAAGATAGGAAGGCTGGAAGGACCAGTGTATGATATGAAGCTCTTCACAAAGAGTGGTGAGTGCAGTTAGAGAAATAACTACACTGAGAACTATCATAAACGTGAATAAATGAGGGAAGTGGAAAGCCTGTCTAGAGTACAGGTGGGGTGGGGTGGGGTGGAGAGAGATTCGGGACATTGGTGGTGGGAATGTTGCACCCATGAAAGAGGTGTTCTTTACATGGCTGAAACCCAACTACAATCATATTTGTAATCAAGGTGTTTAAATAAAGATATTATAAATAAAAAGATTATATTTTCAATATAGCAAAAAAAGAGAAAATATATAAAATCAAATAGAATTTGAGACTACCCTAGAGAAAAGGCCAACTTGAATATATAATGATTTCTAGGTCATTCAGCACTGTTGCTTTAGTCTGAGTTTTTTTTTTTTTCAGTTAATTTTCAATCTGGAGTACTTCCTCTGCCAATTTTGAACACCTGCCATGAAAAATTTCCAAAGAAATTTGGATTTAAGCTAGAACCTTAAGTTGAAAATAATTGAGTTAATTCATTTAATAAATAATAACCATGGGCCAGACATATAGTACAGAAAGTAGGACACTTGTCTTGCATGTGACTGACTTAGGTTCAATTCATAGCAGAGCGTGTGATCCCCTGATACCCCTGATGACCTTGGAGCATTGAGCCAAGAGTTCACCTGGAGTTGTTCTGAGTATGACCCCAAATGTCTCTGCCAAAGAATAATAATAATAATTATTATGCACTTACAATGGGAGGAACACTTTGGAATATTTATTTTTATTATTAATACTTTGGAAGAAATAATACAGAAAAAGAGTGAATTAGTTCCAGGTCTTTCCTGTTCTATTCTGTTTTTAATTCAAGCCATGCCAAAATAAACCTGTACTTAAAATGATAATAAGTCATGCATGTTTCTCATCAAATATGATTTCTTCACACTGTTTATAAGAAAGCAAAAAATTCCTCAGATTATCATATCCCACTATAAAAACAACACCTGCTAGTTCACAAAAGCCTTCATAAGATTATATTTATCCTTGGGTAACTACAAATACATAAAGTTTAATCCATTTATTTTCCAACCATTCATTTGGTACAAAATTTTTTGTGTCCTTGTTTGTGAGTTTAAAGAAATGGAAAGCAGATTTACCACCACCACAACAAAATGATATCATAGGAATACTTCTGTGAGACTGCCATGAGCCATTATATACCAAGAAATTAAAACCTATGAGCATATAAATTATTTCAAACATAAAACTAATCAAAACAAAGTCATGAAGAAACAGAAATCAGAACAGAGCAGGTAAGGAGATTGAAGCAACAATGATAAATCTCCCAACAAATAAAAAGACAAGACTAGAGGGCTTCTTAGTATATAGTACCAAAAATTAGTGAATTAACTAACTTTTCTCAAAGATTTTTTTCAAAAGTTTCAATGGAGAAAACAAAGTATAGTGACTATAATTAATACTATATTTTATACACTTACTGACTCCAGACTTAGTGCCTCAAACAAAGGAAACAAACCATCTCTACAAATGGATCTGTGGTTTTAAAATTGATTAAATATGTAGTAATCATCATAGATAAAGTTAATTCCAAATAAGAGAATATCTAAGCAGAACAATCTCCAAAAAATTCAAGATAACGTAAGCAATAAATAACACTTGTGGGACAATACTGCATTATTACTTTAAAAACATGTTCTGCACTATATTGACCATTTTATTATTGTTCATAACATATAAAGGGTAACTTTAGTATTATTTTTATTTATATGGGGGCTTTGGACCACATCAGGCTACGTTCAGGGTTTAATCCTCGTTCTATGCTCAGAGATCACTATGGTGATACATGGGGAAATAAACAGGATGCCAGGATTAAAGCAGGCTAGCTGCATGCAAAGAAGACACCCTACTGAGGGTACTATTGCTCTGTCCCCCAACTATTAGTATCATCTTTATGTGAAAACTGAGAAGAATGAAGTTTATAGGAATTCAGTATTTTTGTCTAATCCCAGATGTTAGCAATCATACACCCTTGATCACTTTACTTCAATTTATAATTACACAGGACATATTTAATTTAATATATCTCTATGCCAGCTAGCTTTGATGCTACTTTCAGAAAGCACACATACTTATACTCTATGTTACGAATTTTGCTCTTATATCTGCACAAATCCCATCAAGTTGAGCCATGTGGATGGAGTAGCCTCCAGCTCCTCCCAGTGGTAAAAGTGGCAACTAACATTTCCAAAAGGGTTTAAGAATTGTGGATCAATACAGACCAGAAAATGCCACCAGCATGTGGGGCCAGGCTTGGTGGGCAGTAAATACCTACAATCAAACCCATTCTGAACCATGGATGTCTCATTAGATGGCTGGCATCTGGTATAGACCAGGTTACTGTAGCAACTGGAGTAGACCACCATGCTGATGAAAATGATAAAATTACACCCCAATTACTTCGGCAGATGTGAAGTGGAGACACCAGGAGTTTTGTTTTTCAGTTTCTTCTTTGCATTCCACTACAATAAATATCCATGCTTGTTATCCCAGCTAATTACATAGCTCTCCAGCACCAAGGAAACTCTATTTTCCTTTCATTTCTGACACTCAGTGTTCAGATGCATTCCCTCTAATGGCCTGCTTCCTTCTCTTCTAAGAGCAGAATGCTACAGCCATCCCACTAGTAATTCAAAATGGAAAGCTACTCCATCCTACAGCTGTTATTCTGTGATTCTTTTAGGATTAATTTCTAAGGCATACCCTAATTACAGGCATTTAGATTCATTAAAAAGTGGCTATTTTCAGACCTGTTTACAAGTCCACAATCTGAAACAGTCAAAAACAGCTTGAACTGATTGCATCCTTCACCGGAACAGAACATCTAGCAGCAGAACATCCATTTGTAACTGCTCCATCTGCCCTGTAATTACAATTGCGCTGCATCTCTGCTCCAAACTTATTTCTGCCGGAGAATAGCTGAGATGCTTGAGATAAGAAATCAAAATATGGGGCCTGAGCGGTGGTGCAGCAGTAGGACATTTGCCTTGCACATGGCTGACCTAGGACAGACTGTGGTTCAATCCCCTGGAGTTTCATATGGTCCCCCAAGCCAGGAGCGATTTCTGAGTACATGGTCAGGAGTAATCCCTGAGCATCACTGGGTGTGGCCCAAAAACCAAAGCAACAACAACAATGAAGTCAAAATATGTGCTCCAGGAATCACATCCAATTGGTTGTTTAACATGATCAAAGCCAATTAAATACTGAATGTTAATCAGCAGAAATACTGGTGATATGAAAACATAAACCTATTTCTATGGTTTTATACTTTTCTAAGGTCAAATAATGGCTGTCTAAATCTCCCAGGTGCTGCTTCAAAATTCTCTTAATAAAACCTTTTAAAAACTCACTGAAGGAAACAGATTGTTGCTAAATTGAAAGGAAAAAAAAAAGCTTGTCATATTCATCTTATGCATGCACTTAAAAGCTATGGAAATAAGCCTTTCCAATTATAGTAAATACTAACTACAGATTCATTTTTGTGCCATTACTCTCATGGAAGCATACTATAAAATGCATATTAAAAACAAGCAAGGACCAAGTGAATCATGCCTGGATAAAAATTGTGTGGCTGAAAGGATTAAAGTTTCCCTCTGATTATTGGAAGCATATTTAGAAATAACTATTTTTTTCCTAAAGCAAGGTCTATGAAGTCCAAATGATCAAATGCTTTTAAAAGGCCTATATATTTATATTATGAGAACCATATATTGCTTATGCACTTGGTATGCCTTTACTTATTTTTTTTGCTACCTAACATGCTTAGGCCAGTTATAGTAGGGCAGGTGGAGCATTTACTTAGCATGCAGCTGACCTGGGTTCTCTACCCTGCCCTCTTTCCTCTCATTCCTTCAGGAGTGATTCTTGAGGGTAGAGCCAGCAGTAACCACTGAGTACAGCCAAACAAGTGTAGCCCAAAGACAAAACAAACAAATAAAACCTGGTTAATAGAATGTCTTTTAAAACAAATAATGTAAAATCTGTGATAAATCTTTGCTGAGAATCTACTGTCAAAAAAGCACTGTCTTGCTCTAAAAATTTTAATCCTATTGAAAATTGGATACTACAACTCTTTCTATTGTTGACTTTTTAGAAAATTCTTTACCTCAATGTGTGGTGTTTTCACTTTTCCCTGGCATCACTGAGCCTTACATTTTTGAGACTCAGGGGCTATTATTGATGGAATATAATTCTGCCGGAGAAGCAGGTAAAAACAAACGGTTTCTGTCCTAGAATGGGGAAGCACATCATGTGCACATAGACCGAAGATTTCCTTTTGAGATTTTTATTGGTTATTTGTTTCTTTGTTTTGGGACCACATCTGGTGGTTCCTGGCAGGCTGAAAGGATCAGATGGGAAACTGGGTGTAGAAACTGGGTCAGCTGCATGAAAGGCAAGTGCCCTGAGCACTGTACTCTGAGCCTTGAGACTCCATATTTGAAGATACCTTCTGAACACTAACACAGGCTCTTTGGTATATTCAGTCTAATTATCCTTTTTATTCAGCTTCTTCTCCAGAAGTATACTTGAATCTTGCCCCATCCAAATGCTTTGTTTTCTCCCCAATTCAGAACTGTCAATGAGCATCCATTCAAGTCAATAGAGACATCCATAATTTATGAGGGAGATGTTTAAATCATGCATTTCCAAACACAGTTGTTAAGGTCACAGCAAGTAATAAAAATGCAGAGAGCATCTTGCAATAGAAACAGGTACTGGGAACTCCCTACTGGCAGAACCAGAGGAAAATAACCCTCCCCACCCCTTGTTCACTAAGAAACAGCTGTGGATCCAGATTACAAATTCTTCCCAAGGCAGTATGAATATGAAGCTGAAATATTCATCTTTCTTCCTTTTACAAATTTGCTGATGCATTGCTGTCTCAATATTTCTACAAACTGAAGTATCCCACCCTCAGAGCAGAACAAGTTGAATTTTAAATGCTCGGGACGAAAGTAAATGAAGTTTAAGAAAGCACATATAATGAATTTTATTCTCAGAATCTCAAAATCAGTTGGCTGTTAGTGGCAATACTTAAAAATATGTAAATCAAACATTCTATCATTACTAATGTAAGTTATTTAATTTAAAGAAGTAAATATTTATGAGATGATTTGGAGAGTTATCTCCAGCAAAACAAAGATATATCATTACTTGATTTAGAAAAATATCTTACATTTAGTTTTGTAAATATTATCACACATTGAGTCCTTAATTCAAACTAAGTTATATAAAATCCAAGTTCTCAATGACTAAAAAATTGCCTAATGCATATAGAAATTAAATTTGAAATATTATCTCTATTTATATCACAATACAGTAAAATATAATTGAAATATATAGTGGACTCCCTTGATATTTATTTCATTCTAGTTCTCAATACTGGGCAAATGCTTATTACCTGATGTACTTAGTGTCAGAAACAAAAGAATATCAGGCATATTTCTTCCCTCAGAAAGTACATTCTGTTTTGTTTGGGGCCACAGCTGTATGTGTTCAAGACTTTTTCCTGACTCTGTCCTAGTAGGGTTTGTAGAGCAATTATGAGATGCCTGGGACCAAAATATGGTAGTCTGCAAAGCAAGACAAATATCCTGCCCACTGTACTATCTCTTTTTTTTATGATGAGCATTTTTTGATGTGTCTGTTGGTCTTCCTGAGAAAAGTCTGTCTGTTTCTTCCCATTTTTGAAGGGATTTTTAGCTTTTGTGGAGTAGATAGCAAGACTTTATCTGATGTGTTGAGTACAAATATGTTTTCCCATTTTATTCTTTTGCCATACAGAAACTTTTTAGTTTGATGTAGTTCCATTTATTTATGTTTGATGCTATAGCTCTTGCCATTGGCATCCTATCATCAAAGACCTCTTTGAGGTTTAAGTTTTCGAGTGTTCTGCCTATGTTTTCCTCAATGAACTTTATGGCATTGGGTCTAATCTCATAGTATTTAATCCGCTTTGCATTGACTTTCTTGTAAGGTGTGAAATATGGATCAATCTTTAATTACTTAAATGTGATTATCCAATTTTTTCAACACCATTTTTTGAAGAGACTGTCTTTATTTTATTTCAAATTTTGGCTCCTTTGTCAAAGATTGGGGGTTTGTCACTGGATATTATGTTCTCACACATTGGTCTGGAAATTTGTCTTTTTTCCAATATCATGCTATTTTGATCACTATTGCTTTGAAGTAGAACTTCAAATTAGTTAATGAGATGGTTCCCATTTTATTGCTTCTTCAATATTGATTTGGCTATCCTAGATCTTTTGTGGTTCCACACAAACGTTCTAATTGTTCTAAGTCCTATTTATTTTTTATTTTTATATATAAAAAACTGGTGAAGGTTTTTTTATTATCTCTTTAGCCCTGATAATTTATTTTAGAAAGTACATAGTCTAAATTGATAAATATATACATATATTCATGTAAATATAAATATTATAAATATATTATATATTAATGTATATATACATTTATATGAGTCTACTTTGGCCTTAACAAAGCAATCTGCCTATAATCAGAACTTTTAGGCTATAGGTAAAGTATAATAAGCACATTCCAAATTTTTCTTATTACAATATTATCATCCTAGTTTCTATTTAATTGAAAAAAAAACTTCAACACTTTATACATGAGCTTTTATATATACCCTTCACAACAGGGCTATCAAAAAGCAAGTGATAAAAAAATTAAACATTAATATATTTCATATTTAAAAGCCATGGAAAGAACTTTCTAATTCATCTGTGACTAAAAATAAACATGATGTTATATCTCGAAGCAGTTGGGCATTTCTCAACTGTTAGTCAAACCTAATTGTAAAGTATTCTAAACTTGATTGGAAATATCTGTCAGGGTACAAAAGGGCAGAAAGCATTAGAGGAATAGTTTTTGTTCTATCATCTCTTCTTATTCCACTTATAACTGTTCTTAAAATTGTATTGTTCTTAGTAGGCCACCAAAACATCAACAGAAACTCAGCTTTTTGTGCTGACCCTCCTGCTACAGTTAACTTTCTGGATGACTTGCTGAGGGCCTTCAGGTATCACAAAACAGTTTCCTAGGAGTGATTGTATAGCAAACAAGGTCCTTGCCCTGCATGTGTCTAGCCCTGGTTTAATTTCCAGTACACCATACAGTTTCTAAGCCCTGATAAGAATGGACTCCCAGTACAGAGCCAGGAGTAAATCCTGAGCACTGCCAGATGTGGCTCAAATACTAAAACAAAAGAGAGGCAAGGAAAAAAGAGAGATTCCATTCTTTTTAGATCCCTCCACTAACTTCTCAGCAACCAACCTCTACATCTCTTTAATTCTGAAGTTGCGAAGGCTGTCTGAGACAACTCATCATGCCTCATGCTATTTACAGTTGTGTTTCCTACCACTGGGTGAAGAAAAGAAAGGAAAGGAAAGAATAACATATAACCTAATTCCTCAGAGTCATAAAGGCACTAACTGCAAGATTAAATGTTTTCTAATTTAAATTTGAACCTACCACTTTAAAAAGAAACAATATATATAAAATGGCACAGTCTATATTGTATCTGGAGCCCTGCCTGGAATGGTCTCTGAGCATAAAGAGAGAAGTAAGTCTAAGATACTCTGGGTGGGGCCTAAAAACTTAAATAAATAAATAATTATTGAATACATAAAATCAATGTTTACTAAAGAACTTATCTTTTATAGCAAGAAAAGCCAGAATACAATTTTATATATATAGCACATAAATATGATTTTTGTAGAAAATATAATGAATCATACTAAACATAATAGTATAATTATGCACTTTATTTCTTAGAAAGTGTTTTGTAGTTTTCTTTGTATAAGTCTTTCACCTCTCTAGTTAAGTTGACTCCACATATCTGAGTTTCTGTGGCACTGTTGTGAACTGGATTTTTAAAAAAATAAAATTTAAATTTTAAATAACATCTTTATTTAAACACCATGATTACAAACATAATGATAGCTTGATTTCACTCATATAAAACACCCCCATTCACCCGTGCTGCATTCCCATCACCAATGCCCCCATCTTTCTTCTCCCCACCCTGCTAGTATTCAAGACAAGGTTTCTATTTCTTTCACTCCTTGACATTCTTATGATAATTCTCAGTGTAGTTAAATGTCTGGGTTTTTTTCTCTATCATTATTTGTATATAAAAAGGCCATGGTTTTTGCCTTTTAATTTTGTAGCCTGCCACTTTGCTCTACAAATCCATCGTTTCTAGAAGCTTTTTGGTAGAGTCTTTAGGGTTTTTTAAATATAGTATTGTCATCTGCAAACAGTGAGAGTTTGACTTTGAGTTTGACTATCTGGATTCTCTTGATATCTTTTTCTTGTATGATTGCTATGGCAAATACTTCCAGTACTGTGTTGAATAGGATGGCCAGATAATATCTATCTTGTGCCAAATTTTAGAGGAAAGGCTTTCAGATTTTCTCTGTTAAGTATAAATTTTGCCATTGGCCTGGAGTAAATGGATTAAAGACCTTGATATCAAACCTGAAACTATAAGGTATAGAGAAAGAAATGTAGGGCCCGGAAAGATAGCACAGTGGCGTTTGCCTTGCAAGCAGCCGATCCAGGACCAAAGATGGTTGGTTCGAATCCCGGTGTCCCATATGGTCCCCCGTGCCTGCCAGGAGCTATTACTGAGCAGACAGCCAGGAGTCACCCCTGAGCACCACCGGGTGTGGCCCAAAAACCAAAAAAAAAAAAAAGAGAGTAAGAAATGTTGGCAAAACACTCCATAACCTTAAGACTAAAGGCATCTTCAAGGAGGAAACATGACTGTCCAGAAAAGAAACAAATATAAACAAATGGGACTACATTAAACTGAGAAGCTTCTGCTTCTGTACTTCAAAGGAAACAGTGACTAGGATACAAAGGCTACCTAAAAAGCTATTACACGGAATGGGAGTAACTATTTAACTATTCAATATCCAAGTGCTAAGTGGCTAATATCTAAAATGATCTAAAATGACAAGTTATGATAGAACTCACCAAAAAAAAAAATCTAACCCAATCAAAAAAATATGGGGATGAGAAATGAACAGAAATTTTCTCAAAGAAGAAGTACAGATGGACAAAGTGCACATAAAAACAATGCTCCATATCACTGATCATTTGGGAGATGCAAATCAAAATAACAATGATATATTATATCACACCACCAGGATTGGCACAATCACAAAGAACAAGAATGACCAGAACTTGGTAGATGCAAGGAAAAAGGAACTCTCACTCACTGCTGGTGAGAATGCCATTTAGTCTCTAATCCAGCCTTTCTGGAAAACAATAAGGATACTCCTCAAAAAATTGAAAATTGAGCACCCAGGATTCATCAATACCACTCCTAGGGATATAACCTAGGAACACAAAAACACAATACAAAGATGGTCTCTGCACATCTGAAAACAATGCAGGTCCCCAACAACAGATGGGCAAAGAACACAAACTAAACAAATGGTGGTACATTTACACAATACAATACTATGAGTCATTGAGAAGAATGAAGTCATGGAATTTGTCTATACATGGATAGATATGGAGGATATCATGCTGAGTAAAATGACTCAAAGGAGAAGGATAAAGAATAGTTTTACTCATGTGTGGTATATAAGAAAAATAAAAGACAGTATGTAATAATATCAGGAGACAATAGAGAGGAGGGCTAGGAAGACCAGCCTATGATATGAAGCTTACCACAAAGACCTCTGAGTACATTTAGAGAACTTAACTGCACTGACAACTACCATGACAATGATAGTGAGAGTGAGGCAAAATGCTTGTCCCAGAGACTAGCAGGGAGTGAAGATAGGGGAGGGAAATGCAGAAATTGGTTGCAGAAACGTTGCACTGGTGCACATTCTATGACTGAAACCCAACTACAAACATTTTTATAATCATAAATAAATAAAGAATAAATTATTTTTTTAAAAAGCTTTCCTACAAAAGTATTAAACTTCCCACATTTCTAGATAATCTCTTTGGTAAGTAACACAAATTAAATCAGAATTTATTAGATTTTATCCACTTAAAACACCTTTATATATGGGAAAATATTACCCCTGGCCATATGAAATAATAACCATACAAATTAAGTGTTTTCTTTAATAAATCATAAATTTATTTTAAGTAAATAGTTCACTAATTTTACTTTCACTTATATGATCCCAGAAGGAATCACAATACACAATTTAAGACACTAGGGATTAAGTAATTCTAATGCTTAAGACTTAGATGTACAATAAAATATCTATTGGTAAGTTAGTACTGAGTGACTTTTCTGAGTGACTCTAATTGAGACCAAAAAGAACCATATGTCTAGTGACAGATAAAACACTTTGAATAGAAACATCTTAAATAGGGTTCTCTGAATAATCAAAATATTTCTATCTTAAATTATTTAGTCAATATTTTGTACTGCAGAATAAAATTATAATTTTAAGGACAAATAATAAGTAATTATTAGTTCTGCTGCTGGGGAACCAAGCAGTTTAAAATAGTACACCCTTAGTTTGAATATTAGTAAGATGGTGAGTGATGGAAAAAACCCTGCATTCCTATCTGTACTTATTTTTTAAACTCCATTACTTATAGATATAAACTAATACAGAAAACACCGAACAAATTAAAAGAACATAGTTTTATGAATTTTAGCATATGTATATACATGAAACCATTAACACAATCAAGGTAGTAAACATTTTCACTACTACCAAGGATATGTTTATATTTTTAATAAGATCTCTCTTATCTCTTCTCATTGAATTCACATACCCTGTTCAAAGATTAGCCTATCATTATAAATGTTAATTTATTTTACACCAAAGATTGATTTATATTTCCACAAACTTTATATGTGGAATTATTATCATTAGAGGGAGTCTCAAAACAGTATTCTAGGGGCAAGGAAGAGCTCCTAGCAATATTCAGACAACAAGGTCAATTTAAGGGCATGAAGATGATGAGCTATTTTAGTCCTGCAATATTGGTGATTACCTGGGCCACACTAGCAATGTATACTAGAAGGCCTCTAGGTTGCACCATAATTGCTCAGGGGACTGTGTTACAGGTGACTAAATCAGGGTCAGCTGCATGCAAGGCATGTTATCAAATGCCTGCATTATCTCTCAGCCCTTACATGGAATTATTTTGAGTATTCTATTTTTGCTTCTTTTATTCATCAGTATAATAAATAGCATGAATATTAATTTATTTTACTAATTGCACCATTCCTTCGGTAGTTTTCTCATACCAAAATACTAATCAAAATCAGAAGAAAAGAGGTTTAGATCTCTGGAATTCTCTTTTCAAGTATTTCTTCATCTATAGCATTTTATGGAATGATACTCTACCAGGGGTCCTCAAACTTTTTAAACAGGGGGCCAGTTCACTGTCCCTCAGACCATTGGAGGGTCTGACTATAGTAAAAACAAAACTTATGAATGAATTCTTATGCACACTGCATATATCTTATTTTGCAATGAAGAAACAAAACAGATACAAATACAATATGTGGCCCGCGGGCCATAGTTTGAGGATCACTGCATCTTTTTGTTCTCAGACATTCAGGTCTGTCTATTCAAATCAGGAAGTTGGTCTGGCTCTCTCCTTGGATTCTACTTTCATTTTGAGGGGGTGTCTGGAGCTTTCTAAAGGCAGTTAGCTAAGAAAATCAAAGGGTATACATAATTTCTCTCCATTTTTGAGGAACTGATGTCTTATAAAATTTGGTGCTGTTACTAACTTTTTATAGTCTTGATATTTTTTAACTTCATTGGTAATTGTATTTTCAGTTATTTCATCTTAGTGAATAATTCTAGTGCATTTATCTGGTCCTCAATAGTAATATTCTGAGTATTGAGTAAGCAACAATATTCATACAATCACAGAATTAGAAAAATATTTTGTGAAATAATTCATACAAAATGAATTGACCAAATTGTTTTTAAGGGTCAGTGCTTTCAATAAACATGTCGCTTTTCTTTTAAAAAATCATTGTTAAAATTGCTGTTTTGCATATATGCATGCTGCACTTTGTTTTAAAAAATGCTAAAATTGCAATTTTTCATAATGCTCTTAAATAATTACAGATGTTAAAATATAACATGTTCATTTTTCATTGCCAACTTAATGTTCTTAATGCTTATAAAAACAAATCTACACTTTATTTGTTTCAATATAGAGACTGTGGTAGAAGGTCCTGGGTGTTTCTTGGGGGTAAAGTATAGTACCTTTAGTATCAATATCAATATCAATATCATAAACATTCATATAGCTATTTTTTTGACTAAGATAGAATTATAGTATCATTCTATCCAATACCTGTTCCTTATTTTTCCATTCATATAGCTATTACCATATTACCTAAACTATAAAAAAAACCTGAAAACAACCCAAGGGTCCGAGAATAGATGACTGAGTAAAGAAACTATGGTGCATATATGCAATGGAATAATATAAGACAAACAAATCATGCTACTTACTGTTACATGGCTAGATCAGGAGAGTATCATGATAAGTGAAGTTATTGAGAAGGAGAGGGACAGACATAGAATGATATCTCATATTTGGGATAAAAAATGTTAAGGAAGACTCCACATGCCAGGACTTCTGGGTGTCTTGTACTGTTATGTTGGGGGCTCTGGGCAGGACAGCTATCCATAGGCCCTCTGGGCTGACCACTTAGTCCAGGGGACTGAGATCCCCCCATGCCAGACTGGTCTTCAGGGCCAAATCTGGTAAATCGGGCTCTGGAGGGAGGGTAGGGGAGATAAATCCCTCCCCTATGCATGCACAAACTACAGAGGCAGGGGCTGCACTCAGAAGACTCCATATGCCAGGACTTCTGGGTGTCTTCTACTGGTATGTCGGGGGCTCTGAGCAGGACAGCTAGCCATAGGCCCCCTGAGCTGACCACTTAGTCCAGGTGACTGAGATCCCCCCACGCCAGATTGGTCTTCAGGGCCAGGTCTGGTAAATCGGGCCCTAGAGGGAGGGTGGGGGGGAGAAATCCCTCCCCTATGCATACACAAACTACAGAGACAGGGGCTGCACTCAGAAGACTCCACATGCCAGGACTTCTGGGTGTCTTCTACTGGTATGTTGGAGGCTCTGGGCAGGTCAGCTAGTCATAGGCCCCCTGGGGTGACCACTTAGTCCAGGGGACTGAGATCCCCCCAAGCCAGACTGGTCTTCAGGGCCAGGTCTGGTAAATCGGGCCCTGGGGGGAGTGTGGGGGAGAGAAACTCCTGTCGTATGCATAAGACCATTCAGGGTCTTTTCTTACTATTAATCATTTTCAAATATATACTTTTTAACTTCACCCAAAAATGTTCTTAATTCTTGATTATTTCCAGGGGAAAAAATGGAATGCCCTAGATTGGAGGATAACATTTAAATAGGTCTCTAAAATCAGTGTATATGTAGACGTGACTTCCTATACAATGGTCCTCTTTGACTGCCAAGCCTAATTCATAAACAATTCATCTATACAATGTATATAGCCCCTTTGATATATTGCCCCTCCCTCACACCAGAGCCTCTTCTACTCCCTCATCTCCCAATCCGGATTTATCTTTCCCTTAATTAACCCTCTTTACCCTCAGTTCTTAACTTGTTAGGCACCAAGACTAATCTCCTGCACCAACAGATTCTGCCCTTTTGCACACCCCTTCAAAGCTCATTATTACTCCTTAAGTCTCTCACTCCCAACCATCAGTACCCCAAATTTACTCTTTTTAACTTCAGTGCTGCACAGTCCTAATCACAGACCAAAGTCCTGCATTGGATTTAACAACCTCCAACTATTTCAAGACATAAAATGAACACATATGTCTTTTGAATATTTTAAGTGTATTTTCTTTGACAGCTATAACTCTTACTAAGTATTCTTTTACAGTGACGATTCTACCCACTTTTTATCTTTTCTTCTCTTTGCGAGCTGTTCAATAAGGAATTTTGGTGAAAGAGTCTTTCAGTTTAAAGCTTATGATTGAACCATGTCATGAGGATTGTTGGACTTGTTCTTACAGCCCCCATATGCACTGATAATGCCACGTGGCATTGTTCCTTGTTTGCATAGGCACATTAAAATGGGAAAATACTATACATACAAATTAGTTCTTATCTAATAGAAATTGGAACACACAAATCTTGTAATGCAATGAGACCTTGCACCCTGAACATTGATATAATGACCTAGCACAAGCCTCAAAAGAATGGGCATCCTCCATTCACCCCTGAACCAGGGAAGCTGTCTACGAAACATCCAAGGTTTTTTATAACAACACCTGGATGCAATCCTTTACCAAGGAAGACCCTACCACTGCTCTAACATTGACCTGCTCAAAAGAGACTTCCCTCAACACTAAGAAGACTTGACAACAACAACGACCTGCTTACAGGACAGGGTTCACTGCATTGACCTTTAATTGTGCAGTAAAACGAGAGGATGCTCCGCACCACCCTAACTGCAATGTAGGATATGCAGATTTCAGGATCTTCAATACAGTAACATGATAACAACAACAGAGACTGTGTGAAAAATAAAAGTGTAATGGCACTACAGAAAATGACTTGGATTGGACAAACTAGTTTGCCTAAAGTTGGTCTTATGCCAGGATACTTCAGGGTTAGGGTCTTCTTGTATATAGGCTGAGGCTTTTCCTTTCCATGTCCCTCATATTTTGGTGGGCCTATGCAAACAATAATTTCCACTATAACACCGTTTTTACTGTGCTCCTTTGACCCTAATCCTTAAGAAAAACAACCCACTTAAACTTTTGAGGTTAACTTAAAGTAATATGCATGTGCATGGAAATGTAAAAAAGTACTTTGCTCTCAATGTTTAAGGAGTTACATAAGTTTTATGGCATTAGATTTCTTTGTGTGCTGCTAAGTAATATTATGTATTACAATCTGGGGACTTGATGGACAAAGTAATTGTACATGGGTTCTATTTTATTTTTCTTAATGTTCTTTGGCTGAAAGTTCAAAGTTCAGATATCAGCAAGAGGCTTTCTGAGAATTCTGTTTATTGGTGATTGTCCTTCCACTGTAACTTTACCTTGTCCTCTTTCTTTGCATCTTTGTTCTCATAATTAAAAATAAAAAATCAAAAATCAAACAATGGAATAACAATTTGCAAAAGGCAATAGAAAATGAAAACTAGTTTTCAGTATAAAGTTTTAATAGAAATCAATTAGCAATTAGAAAATTAATATGGGGGGTTGCACTAGAACAGTGGGGGAGGGAATTAGACTTTCTTGGTGAATTGTATTAAATCCTGCCATTAAAAGTATATAAAGCATGGGGCCTAGAATTGTAGCAAAATAAAATAAATGGAAGTTGACAGCTTCACTTCATTTTTCTATCTTTTTCTAGCTTCATATAAGAACAAAAGGATACATACAGGACAATTGAAATGAATTTTAGAAAAAATCACATAGTTTAAAAGATGAGAACTGAGAAGAGGTAAAACACAATAAGTATGATGCCTCATAGAGTCACATAATTTTAAAGTTGGAATAGAATCAGTGGTAGGGATGAGTCTTACTGATAAAGCTCAAGTTTGGTACTCAAGATATCCAGTTTGATGGACACAGGTGAGAGAGAGAGAGAGAGAGAGAGAGAGAGAGAGAGAGAGAGAGAGAGAGAGAGAGAGAGATCGGTAAGCTCAAAGACACAGAAAATGCAGAGGAAGTATATTTTCTTAGCTAGCTATGGGTCCAAGACTTCCACCTTCCAGGCTTCCAGTCAAGGACCCTGAGACACTATTCCACTCAGGTTACATAGATGTACAGCATCAATCTAGAGCCACCCGGTTACTTTCCTATTGGCACCTGCCACTTTTCAAAGAATACATTTTCTATTTCATTGGGTCCTGTTAAATGCAAAAATTCAGACAGCCTGATTGCATGGTAACAATCATTGAGGTAAAGGACCCTTTTATCTATGTCTCCCATCCTACACTCACAGGGGACATCCCCGTCATCTGGTTCCAACTGGTGGTCTTCCTTCATCTCCAACTTTTATCTGAAGGTCACATTCTTATAGAAATACAAGTTGACAAAGGAAGTACAGAAGCTAATAAGGGAGTACAGAAGCTACTAAGCAGTTTAGCAAAAAAGCAAAACTTTCATGGAAAAAGCAGAATTCTCAAGGTCCCACAGGTTCAATTCCGGGCACTTCAAAACGAAACAAACACAAAAAAAGAATAGAGGAGCTAATGCATTTACTAATTGTGCAGATATTCACAGAAGTAAAGTGAATTCAAGAGAGTTAGAAATAGTATAAAAGTTGACCTATACATGTTTTGGACTAATTTTCAAAATCTTTGGATATCACCAAATTGGTTTACATTAATATCTTCTCTCATATCTACCACTCACCTGGGTTTTTAACTAGTTGAAAAATGGAATGTGGTTTTCAGACCAGCCTTTTACTCCCACTAGTGTATGGTTTACACTTTTTTTCCTTTACCAAAGTAGCTGCTGAAATAAATTGCTCCTAAAAACTGTAAATTTAAGGCATTGGAAATATGCAGAATTGCATCTATTTACCAAAACACATAAAAATCTAAAGTTCTGGGGCCAGAGCAGTGGCGCAAGTAGTAAGGTTCGATCCCCTGATGTCCCATATGGTCCCCCAAGCCAGGAGTTATTTCTGAGCGCATAGCCAGGAGTAACCATGAGTGTCACCGGGTGTGACCCAAAAAACAAACAAACAAAAAAATCTAACGTTTTGACATGAATGAAGGCAGATGAAGAGCACATACTTGGGTGTGGGTCATTCTGTTCATTATCTGACATTATTATAAGCTATTTCATTTATCTAAACTTATCTGAAAAAATTATCATTGTTCATATAAGACTCTATATCATATATCAGATAAGTATATATATATCATATGAGTGTCATATATCATATATATCTTATAAATATCATATAAGATACTATATGAACACTGCATCTCAACATGCATCTAAACTTTATTCTTATTAGGAAATTGCAACTAAAATACACAATGAGATAATGCTTCATATCTTTTAGAATGCTCTATATAAAAAAAAAGGACAAAACAGGGGAAATAGCATGGAGGTAAGGCATTTGCCTTTATGCAAAAGGATGGTGGTTCTAATCCAGGCATCCCATATGATCCCCAGTGCCTGCCAGGAGCAATTTCTGAGCATGGAGCCAGGAGTGACCCATGAGTGCTGCTGGGTGTGACCCAAACCCCGCTTCCCCCCCAAAAAAAAGGACAAAACAAAAATTGGCAAGGGCATAAAGAAAAAGTGTGGCATAATGTTAAAAATATAAATCTAGGCACAATGTTCCCTGTGCTCATGAATGTAATACTTGCAAGTACATGTCACCTATATCTCTTCTCTTGAGATGTGTATTTCCACGTTTTCATACTTTAACTCTGGGATGTGTACTAGAACTCTCTTCACCATTGTAGAAGGTGCACACGTGTGCTCTTTGGGCCCATTGTATTGGTGCTATGCACAAATATGTTGCCGGTTCATGCACATGTTTCCTGCATTTCCCCTCTTGAAATGTGTATTTTCATACTTTAACTCTGGGATGCATATACCAGCATTTTCTCTGCCTTTGGAGAATCCTGAATTCTTTCTTGAATACATTCCTCTCTTTCTCTCCTTCACCTTCTTCCTGAATAAAAGGTGTTTATTACTTTTAAAAAATTCCATGTTGCCTCCATAGAAAACGACATAGAGATTAAAAATAGAAACATATGACTAAATAATTCACACTGCTAAGTATTTAAAAGAATATGAAAACATTAATTAAGAGAAAACACTCCCTATATTGATGGCACCAATATTCAGAAAAGTCAAGGGGATGAAAAAAAAAGCTAAATGTTGGTTGATTAATGACTGTATAAAGAGGTCATGACATTTATACTCTCAATAACATGCTATTTTACTATTAAAAAAGACAAAACATTATCAACTCAGATAAAATGGATAAATTTGAGTTGATATTATTAAGTGACATGTCAGAAATATAGTACCCTTACATTTAGAATGCAGGTCATCTTAGCAAATAAAACAGAGGGAAACAATAACTTTAAGATAGAAAAAAAATTGGTGGTTATCAGAAAGGTTCAAGGATAAGGGGCTAGAGAATGGGATGAAAGGTTAATTTGATAGAGTGAGTAGCACTGAAAATTTGGTGGTGTTATGATGTTAGCTCTGGACTCAAGATCTGACCCACAAAGACTGCTAGAAGATATATCAATAATACAAACGCATGATAGTTTATTACCAGTATGCTGGGTCTGCACCCTACATGGGATTTGCAAGCCCTTTTATAGGGCTACTGGGGCTTCAATCTAGGAGCAAAACTATAGAGGTTCTAGTACAAGTTGTGTCAACCACGTTTAAACTAGTTGGCTGAAGTAGTAGAGGAAGGGCTTGGGTGTCCACTGGGCACCCACAACCTTGGCATGCAGTTATATAAGATTGATTGCCTCAAGGTCCCCTGGTCTTGCTAGTTTATGTCACCCTGGTTTTGACATAGGATTTGTGCAAAAACAAGGATATCTAACTACAGAAACCTGACCAAAACAATTGTGACTGTGAAGCGCCTTTTACTGGGACCACAGAGAAAGACTTCGGGATTAGACAACTTAGTATGCCTGGAGCCTGTATTTGGTCTTATGCCGAGATGCTTCATGAGCAATGTCTCTCTATTTTTAGGCTAAAGGTTTTTCTTTTCTATTTTTTTCTATATTTTGATTTAGTATTTGCAAAAACATACAAACAAATCTGCCAGGCACACACCTTTTTATTATTTATTGTATTATTTAATGTCTTATCTTTTAAATTGAAGTTCCTGTGTTTTTCATAGAACCTTTGGATAGGAATTACTTTATTTTACCACATATTCCCTCATTTTTTTTATAAAACTAAGAGGAGAGGAATTAAGAAAGAATGGGAGTCATGGGCCAAGTGGTCCTAGATGCATTGGTGGGAAAATAAATAAGGACAGAACTAAATATGCAAGCCTAAGTCAATGATAATTGAATGAAGGGACCTAAACTTTAACATTCTAAACTTAAATGGATTCACTATAATGGCAGGCCAGGGGCAAGTTTGGGGGTATAGGATGTACTCTGGTTCCATTGATGGAGAGAGGTTGACACTGGTGATGGGAAGGGCCTTGACTCATTGCATATCTGAAATTCAACTATGAAGGACTCTGTAGATCACAATTGTTTCAATAAAGTAAAATTTATTAAAAAAGACTAATAATATGTAAAATATTTGAATGATACATGTAATGTAAAAAGATACTGTCATATTATTATCATATACTCAAATACAATCCTCCATTCCATTGTTTCTTTTCTCAGGAATAAAATTGTGGTTTAGAGCCCTTTATCTAACTCAAGATAAACGATGGTGAGAAAAGGATATTTTTATACATTACAAATTTTATGAGGCAACCAAAGAGAGTATTCTCATGTGTTAGATGTAAAGAAATAAAAACTCTTTATGTCAGAATCAATAACATATTGTTGCTCAAGTACTATTTCAAATTTAGCTGTGGATTTGGTCTTTGGATTGGAAATATAGCAGCAATAGAGTGTCATGGCAGTAACACATAAATATTACAAATGATTTTATCTACTGCATCAAGCCTCCTCATATCTTACTTTCCTACTGTGAAGCTGTACTCAAAGGACTGAGAGTCATGTGCCCACTTGATAAAAGCTTCTGAAAATCTTGGTGTAACAGTTAAATCAGGGAAAATGAGGTGGTAATAGATAAAAGTTTTAAACTTGTTGAGTCATCTCAAAGTTAAGTAACACTTGGGGTGGTGAGATAGTATAGCATATAAGTCACCTTTCTTGCAAGTGGTGAACCCAGGTTTGATGATTAATGTCCCAAATGGTCCCAAGAGCCATAAGAAACTCCTGAGTACTGCCAGGTATGGCCTAAAACAAACAAAAAAACAACACTAACCTCCTATCCTAGGACTGGAGAAATATTTCTGCATCGAAATAGCCTCATTAATTTTGAAAGCTATTTTAATGAATGAAATTCATCAAATTTCTGAAATTAACACGTGAAGGTGAGTAGGATTGAATGAATGCAATTTTCTCTATAAAATTTGTTTGGACATGCTGCAAAAAGAGTGACTTTCAGGCTTCAGAAGAATGTTTCCCCAGCAAAAAGAGTGCCTCTCTTTTACTGCTGTGCCACTTGTGACACAAAACACAATTAGCTTTTCAGTTGGGCTTTGCATTTTTCTGATCTTCTAACAATTGGTTGTCAGATATCTCAGTGTATAACTACCCACTCACAACAAGATTATATATTAGATGCTTCGTTATCTACTTTTATGAAAAGTTTTTGAAAACTAAAAGGAAACAATTAACTCTGCAAAATCTGTGATAAAATTTATTTCTTTTGCTATTAATAGTATTTTCACAACTGTACAGTTAATATTTATCAAGGACAAGACCAATGGAAACTTACATAACATGCACTGAATTCTTGGGATTCTAGAGCTATGATCTAGATAAAACACAATGCTAGTGCATATGATTAAGATGTTAAATAATAATTAAAATGAGTTTTTCTTTTACTTCTCTATATTTTAGGGGCATAAAAAGCAGCATTTAGGGGTTATTCCAGGATATCTGTTGGGGGGTCACTTTAAGTAGTTCATCGGGGACCATGTAGTGTTGGGGACCAAACCTGGGTCCCTTGCTTGCAAAGGGCTCTCAGCGCATTGGGCTATTTTCCTAGTCCATTGAGCTATCTTCCTGGCCCTAAAGTTAGTGTTTTCTAAATGTTCTATGAACATAAATTAAGAATGAAAATCAAATACAGACATTTTCTTTAAAGTTTTCATGTTTTAATAATAACCACAAGTAATTTTTTTCTAAGTGGTACTTGTTAACATTTTTGTGCAGGTACTTTGTAGAAATGTATGGAAAAGTGAGTCTGTGTGAGCAAAGATGTCTACCTTTTCTACCATCATCTTTGTCACAATAGAGTGACAAGCATAAATAGGAACCCACAATATGCTTATTAAATATAAGCACATAAGCCAGAAATATAATACTGTAACAGGGGCCAGAATGATAGCACAGAGTGTAGAATATTTGTCCTGCACACAGCTAACTCAGTTCAATCCCTTGGACCCCATAGGTTCTCTGAGCCCTACAAGTTGTGATCCCTGAGCATGAAGCCAAATAAGTCAGAGGGAGACAGATGGATGCAGAATAGTTTCACTCATCTATGGGTTTTAAGAAAAATAAAAGACGTTTTTGCAAAAATTCTCAGAGACAAAACAGAGGAGAGCTGGAAAGTCTAGCTCACGACATGAAGCTCACTACAAAGAGTGATGAGTGCAGTTAGAGAAATAATTACATTAAGAACTATTATACCAATGTGAATGAATGAGGGAAGTAGAAAGTCTGTTTTGAGTACAGGCAGGGGTGGGGTGAGAAGGAGGGAGATTTGGGATATTGGTGATGGGAATGTTGCTCTGATGAAGGGGAGTGTTCTTTACATGACTGAAACCCAACTATAATCATATTTGTAATCGAGGTGTTTAAATAAAGATACTAATTAAAAAAGAAAACATCATCTTACTGCTGCAAAATAAATATTAAATAATGTAAAATCCCTCATGTGAAGAAATAAATGTGCCTTCATTCATCAGGATATAAACCTATGTAATGACCTTTACCTTGGTACCAAATCCTCACTGAACATAGAATGGGAAAGAGAAGTTGTACTTTATATACAATTCTCAGTAACTGTGACCCATATCCTCTCCTACTGATCAGGTATTATCCTGTAGAGGACATAGAGTAAGTATCTCAACACTTCTGTAGAAAATAATGGTACTAGGTCAAGACATTCTCAAGTGCATTCTTGTATCTTATATGTTCTGTCATAAATATCTCATTCAATAATTTTTGAATAAATAATTGTCAACTTAGTCAAATAAACTTTTTAAAATGAAAAAAAAAATTAGCCTAGAGTAGCCGGCTGAATTTGGCCCTAAAATAAACAAATAGAAAAAGAACACTGTAATCAAGATATAATTACAATATTTGGTATGATATTCATGTGCCAAGCTGATTCTATATTTCATACCTTTGAAAAACATAAAAAACATGATGGCTAAGAGACTAAGCACTTTAAAAACTTCTCTAATTTAAAATTTTTTAATTAAAAATTATTGCATAAAGGTTGGAAAATACAAATACATTAGCCCTGTGCTATCGCTCCATCCCAGCATTTGTCTATTTTTTTATCCCATAAAATTTCATTAGACTCAAGAAAGAAGACTGTTTTATTTACTATTGTACCCCTAGTGCAACAAAAATGAACGGCATGTGCTAACTTTCAAAAAGCAGTTTTATGAGTCTTAAATAAATTACTCCCTTTGCATATTAAAATGTGTTTGCATTTTAAAGAAGTTATTTTGTTTTTATTTCAGAATTAAAAGTGCAACTCCTATATGATTTTGCTTTAATTTGGCCTTTCTGAAACATTTGAGAATACTTTTTACAAAAAGTGAATTCTCCCAGTGACATTAGTACTATGAAATTGCCTAGAAAAGTGGTGTCTTAAGTTTATTATGTTAATATGATGCCTTAGTTTATTTTATTAATATAACTTGATATTAAGTCTATTATATTAATACAGAACAAGAATACTGAGATATGGAGATCCCTAAGTTTACCTTGTAAATTTCATAGATTAGCTAAATTTAAAGAAGTTATTGGCAAAAGAAAACAAAGCTAATGGTCATATTCCTACTGTCATTGATAGGCATTATCTTAGTATTTGACATAAACTAATTTACTTAATCCTCATTTTAGAAGAACTCTCAGAGCTTTTATTATACTGCTCTATTGCCTTAAAAATTATTGTGATTGGTCTTTCCGGGCCGGAGTTGTGGACAAGACAGACTCTGCTGGGCCCCTTAAGCTTGGCAGACATTTTGGGGCTTCCCCTGGCTTGCTTAAACCTGGGAACATTGATCTTCTCTGGCATTCAACCCCTGACGGCTTGCCTTGGCTGTGGTGTCTTTCTGGACCAGATTTGTGGATAAAGCTGACTGATGGCCCCCTTAAGCCCACCTATAAGGGGTCAAAGCAGAGGAGCGGCTGCTCCACTTAGCTTCATGGCCGCACACTCCACCTAGCCAATGAATACCACCACAACACGTAGAAAAATCCACAGCATAAGCATGACAATGGGGAAAATACACAGACCAACATCAGCCATAGAGAATGAAGATGGAAACTCTGATGACCCAACAATGGCCAACCACCTAAACAGTCTTTCAGAAATGGAGTTTAGAGAAGAAATATGGAGGATGCTCACAGAACTCAAAGAAAGTATAGATCAGAACACTAATAAAAATCAAGAGAATATGAATATAGAAATCAGAAAACTCCAAACTGAAATATCAGGTCAAATAACAGGTCTGAAAAACTCAGTAGATGAATTGAAGAACATAATGAATAAGCTTTCCAGCAGGTTAAAAGCACCTGAGGATAGAATTAGTGCGCTGGAAGATGTGATGCATAACAACTTTACACAGCAGAAGAAATTGGAAAAAAGCCTTAAATCAAAGGATCAGGCAATGGAAAAATAACTCAAAGAATACGAGCAGATGAAAATAGAAGTCTTTGATTAGCTCAACAGACACAACTTTAGAACAACTCATTGGAGTCCCAGACCCAATAAGAAAATCTCCAGAAAGAATCAACAGTCAAGAACATCATCACAGAGAAACTACCAGAGCTAAAGAAAACATGTGACCAAATCCTGCATGCCCAAAGAATATCAGCTAAAAAAAGACCCCAGGAGAAACACCCCAAAACACATCCTAGTCACAATGATGAATCCCACAGATAGAGAGAGAATACTACAAGCAGCAAGATCAAAAAGGGAAATTACATTCCAGGGAGCATCCTTGAAATTTACAGCAGACCTGTCACCAGAAACATTCAAGGCCAGAAGGCAGTGGTGGGATATAGTGACAAAACTCAATGAAATAAATGCTTCACCAAGAATACTGCACCCAGCAAAATTCACTTTCAGGTTTGAAGGAAGTATACATGGCTTCACAGATAAACAACAGCTCAAAAACTTTACAGACTCAAAACCAGCCTTAAAAGAAAAACTTAAAGATCTATTCTAAAGACATGACAGAACAAAAAACACACCAAACTTCTACATAAAGATGGCAATAAATCCCATGACAATTATTTCTCTCAATGTCAATGGACTAGATGCACCCGTTAAGAGGCACAGAGTGGTAAAATGGATAAAAAAACTGAAGCCAACCTTCTGCTGCCTACAAGAAACACACCTGAAGAGTCAGAATAAACATAGACTCAAAATCAAATGCTGGAGGAAAATCATTCAAGGAAACGACACCCTTAAAAAAGCGAGGGTGGCCATACTAATATCAGATGACACAAACTTTATACTTAGAAAAGTTGTAAGGGACAAAAATGAATATTATGTACTAATCAAGGGATATGTACAGCAGGAAGAAATCACTCTCCTAAACATATATGCACCCAATGAGGGACCAGCAAAGTATTTAACACAATTGTTGAGAAATCTGAAAAAGGATATCAATAATAACACAATAATTGTGGGAGACCTCAACACAGGCTTGTCAACACTTGATAGGACAACCAAATTGAAACACAACGAAAATATACTAGACCTAAAAAGAGAAATGGAAGAAAGAGGCCTAGTAGATATATATAGGACACTCCATCCTCAGAAACCAGGATACACATTCTTTTCCAATGTACACGGGTCATTCTCCAGGATAGACCACATGCTGGCACATAAAACATACCTCCATAAAATCAAGAAGATAGAAATTTTGCAGGCTACCTTTGCTGACCACAAGACTCTGAAGTTAGATGTGAAATACAAAGGGACACAGAAGAAAAAATTTAACACCTGGAAATTAAACAGCCTACTACTGAACAACCAGTGGGTCTCAGATGAAATCAAAGAAGAAATGTTTATTTGTTTTTGAAGGGGAGGTATGGTTTTGGGGCATACCTAGTGGTGCTCAGGGTGTGTTCCTGACTCTGTCAGAAGTCATTCCTGTGGCACTTGGGGGACCATATGCGGCACTAGGGATTTGTAGAGCTAGAAAGCAATCATCTTTCCCTTATGAACTAACTTTCCAGCCCTACAACTGTTGTTTTTGTAGAGCTAGAAAGCAATCATCTTTCCCTTCTGAACTAACTTTCCAGCCCTACAACTGTTGTTTTTATTTTTCTAAGTTAGACATCAGTAAGGTTTCTACATCAATATAATACTTGTGATATTACTGGTGCCTAATACTTGTATGCTTTAATTCTATAATATAGCTCACTTGTCACATGGCATAAGATGGATCTCTCCTTTAATCCTTTTTTTTTTTTTTTTTTTGATTTTTAGGCCACACACCGTGATGCTCAGGGGTAACTCCTGGCTATGTGCTCAGAAATCGCTCCTGGCTTGGGAGACCATATAGGGTGCCGGGGGATCTAACCGCTGTCCGTACTAGGCTAGTTTGGGCAAGGCAGATGCCTTACCTCTTGCGCCACTGCTCTGGCTCCTTTAATTCTATTTTTATGTGTATTATTTGTCATTACATTTTACAAACCTGAACATACTATATGCATAATTTTTGATCTGGCATTCACAAAGCATAATTCCCTCTATGCACATATATATTATTACTAGTGGCAGGATTTCATGTATTTTAAAAAGTGTATATGTATGTATGTATGTATATTTATCTATGCACATATATCAATTTATATAATATTTATAATAGGTACCTAGGTTATTTCCAGCTCTTTATTACTGTAATAGTGCTCCAAATAAACATGACAATGCTTATTTCTCTTTGAATTAGTAATTTTGTATTTTTCATTATTTCAGTATTGGAAATAACTAAACATATCTCTTCAGTTTTATTACTCGTTTGTTTTTAGGGTACCATACCAGGAGCTGCTCAGAATTTACTCCAGGCAGTTTTGAGGGACAATATATGATGTCAGGGATGGAACCCAGTTGCATACAAGATAAATACCCTACCTGCTGTGCTATCTCTCCAATCCAACTCTCAGTTTTGTTTTCTTTTTTTTTTTGTTTTTTTTTTTGTTTTTGTTTTTGGGTTATACCTTGCGGTGCTCAGGTGTCACTCCTGGCTCTGAGCTCAGAAATCACTCCTGGCAGGCTGGGGTGACCATATAAGATGCCGTAATTCAAACCCCATCCATCCTGGATAAGCAAGACAAATGTGCAAGACAAATGCCCTACTACTGCGTTATCTCTCCAGCCATCTCTCTTAAGTTTTATAGGGGCCACATAGTGTGCTACTTGAGGGTGTCTGGTAGCTATTACTAGTTACACTCAGCCAAGTAGTATGTTCTTGTCTATTTGTTCAATGCTAAGGCTAGAGTTGCAATGCTCAGGTCCTGGCAGTACCATCAGGGCCATCTCAGTGATACTGGGGGACATTTATTTCCACCCCCAGTGGTGCTCAGGGTCCCATAGGTATCAGGATAAAATTCAAAGCCTCACATGTGCCAAGCATGTGTTGTACTCTCTGAAGTCACATTCCCATGTTTATCACTTCTTAATTTTAGGGGAATGCAATCGAAATAATAGTGAGTTATTAAGTGATTCTTGCCAAAAGAATGGCTAGTATTCATTCAAAAGGAAAGAAAAAAGTGTTAGAGAAATGTTTTTAAGTTAGACATTATTAAGTTAGACATTATAAACTTTGTGTATAGAACAGAAGTGAAACCAGAAAACCATTATTGACTGTTGGTGGGAAAATACTTTGGTGCATCCATTAAAGAAAATATGATGACTTCATAGTAAAATCTGCTGTACTGGTTTGCCTTGCTAATAAAGAAAAGAAACCACAGCCACTCGGTGCATATGAAATTTCTTATTAAAACCGGGTCTTTACAATATATTTAAAATGACGTTCCACAGATAAAATATTAAAAAAAATTTCTAGATGCAATTATTGGCACAAAAATTTAAAAGCATAAGTAAAACTAAACTAGGTTTAGTTTATTTGTAGATATATATGCCAATAATCTGGAATACCTGAGTTTCAAGATACTGGTTTTCCAGATAGTTGTAAATATTTCATCCATTTAATCAAGGACACAGTTCATCCAAAAAGAATTAACTTTGGTTAACAGATGCTTTTCTCCAAAGAAGAACAGTAATCCTTAATGAGATTTTGATTTATCTTCAGAAGTTTCTTCCAGGTGGAGGTTGTTCTGTGATGAAAGAAAGGATTCCCATGTCGCAAGGCACTGAATAAAAGAAATACAGCATGAGATCAGTAAGAGTTCACTTCTAGTGTTAAAATTTTAATACAGTATTACATATCTGTACTTTGATCAATCTGCCCTTGCCCTCTCTCCTACCAGTTTGTTGGAGTCCTTGTCATGTTCTACATATTTTCAATCTTAATGACAAATATAACTGCTAAAAGGGAAACACAAAGGATTCAAAGATGAGTATTGATCAGTATCCATTGTGATGCAGAAGATTTTTAAGAAGACAGCTCAAAGGTAGAAAGAAAAAAACATTTGTATCTAAGAATACTGAGATCAGATGTCAGGCATCTTTTTTTTTTTTTTTTTTTTTTTTTGTGGTTTTTGGGTCACACCCGGCAGTGCTCAGGGGTTACTCCTGGCTCCATGCTCAGAAATTGCTCCTGGCAGGCACGGGGGACCATATGGGACGCTGGGATTCGAACCGATGACCTCTTGCATGAAAGGCAAATGCCTTACCTCCATGCTATCTCTCCAGCCCCAGATGTCAGGCATCTTAATAGAGGAGTTATGAAACAAGGATACCTCATTCATGTCTTTCACAAAGCATTGTGAAAACCAAGTTTACATAATAAATGCAAATCATCATGCAAAATACCTGGCCACAAAGTAAGACTACATATATATGTGATTTTTAAAATAGCAGTAAATAACCATAGTATCTAAAAGAAAAAGAGAGAAGGGGAGAGAAAAAAAGAAAATGTCCTAAAGACAGACAGAGAGGAGAGCAGAAGGGAAAGTGATGACATTGGTGGTGAGAAATAGCGACTGGTGAAGAGATGGGTGTCGAATACTATATGATTGCAACTCAATCACAAACAACTTTGCACAATGATTCAATTAAAGAATTTATTTAACTAAAAATAGCATTCCAGTTCACACCTTGCCTGAATGAGGCCTGGCTTTGATCTCTGGCAACACACACACACACACACACACACACACACACACACACACACACACACACACAAATTAGCAATTATTGAACTATGGTGATCTGTTATATTGAGGTAAAGAGACTTCATTATGAATTTAAGACTGGGAATCACAAGGAATTGGTAGTGGTGGAGGCACATATGCAAAAATGTAACCTATATTATAATCTTCTTTAGAAATAAACCTCTTAACAATTGAGTATTAATTATATGTATAAAATATAACTAACAGATGATAATAGTTTATGTGCTATTGCAGAAAAGAAAGACAGAGATGATAAAATATGTCATTTTAAATGATGTGTAGAAGAGGACAGAGCAACATATTTTTTTGGTGGTAAAAGAATATGATACTTGGTAAGAACATGGGTATATGTATGTTTTTCTAATATTTTAAATTATATAAGATAAAACTGGATACTTACTAAGATGCTCTTGTGGATTTTATGCACATAAAGGTAATTTTGTGTATACATTGCTAACATATAAAGCAAAAATTATATAAGGGCAATAAGGAATGGAAAAATTTTAAGTTCTTAAATGATAAGTATGACTGTGTTACTTGAAGATAGACTATAAGAAAATATACATAAACCACTAAAAATGACCAAAATACATATGAAACAAAGTTATACAAAGATTAATCATGATATAAAAAAATTATCCTCCAAAAGATGGCAACAGGAAAAAATGGGAGCACAAAACAAATGGACAAATTAAAAATATACAGCAAGCTAATAGACTCAAATCTAAGAATATCAACTATTAATATAAATGTTATAATAAACATTGTTCAAGAAAAGATAAATTTAATGAAAGATTCCTTTCATGTTCAATTTTTTAAAAATTATACTTTAAATATCAAGAACAATGGTAGATTAAAAAAAGCATAAGAACATATAGAAATATATGCATTTGAAAAAAAAGCTAGAAAAGAATCTTAATATCAAAGGATACTTCAGAGAAGGCTATTATCAGAGATAAAAGTCATTTCATAATAATGAGGAGGCCAATAATCTTGAGGATATAATTTACAATGTTATTACATTTACTGTTTCAAAATACATGAAACAATTTAAGTTTAAGAAGAAAGTAAAAATCTATTGTTATAATTAATTTCAATACACCTCTAAAAAAAGACAACATTTGGACAGAAAATCTTCAGAGACATTTCTTAATAATCAAGGAATATGTACAGTAGGAAGAAGTCACACTCCTAAACATATGCACTCAATGAGAAACCAGCAAAATATTTAAAACAACTGCTGACAAATTTGAAGGAAGACATCAATAGCAACACAATAATAGTGGAGATTTCAACACTGCCACATCACCCCTTGTAAGTCATTATGCTGGCCCATAAAGCATATCTCGAGAGGTCAGAGAGATAGTACAGTGGCAGGGCATTTGCCTTGTGTTTAGGCAACCCAGGAGGGATCCAGTTTGATTCCCAGCATCCCATAAGGTCCCCCTGCCTACCAGGGGCGATTTCTGAGTGCAGAGCCAGGAGTAACCCCTGAGCACCGCTGGGTGTGGCCCAACCAACCAACCAACCAACCAACCAACCAACCAACCAACCAATCAATAAAGCTTAAAAAATAAAACATATCTCCATAAAATAAAGAGGATAGAAATTGTACAAACTACTTTCTCAGAATGCACTAAATTTAGAAGTGAATAACAACAGACACTAGAGGAAAAACATTAACACCTGAAAACTAAACCGTTCACTACTGAACAACCAGTGGGTCAGAAATAAAATTGAAGAGGAATCAAAGATTCCTGGAAACGAGAACAAAGACACAAATTATCAGAATTTGCTACATACATCTAATATAGTACTTGTTGTGTTAAATAAATAACGATGGGGCTGGATGGTGGAGGATGCCATCCAGCCCACGTGGCTCTGCAACCTCCATGCAGCCGGCGAGTTCCAGGCCCAGGTGAAATCACTCACACGCAGGCTTCAGGAAGAATCACTTTTATTTATGCCCTAGCCACCACAGGTGTGTGGCCTATGTCAACCTTTTAAGCATTCAGCTATATTTTGCTAGCCCTGCATCTTATCTCCTGTTAGCCATCTTCCCTTTGGGCTCCATGCGGCCCAAAGATCCAAAAGCCAGGAAGCCAAGCCGGGCCAAGAGAGAAACGGCAAAAGGGGCCGAATCCCCTGGCTCAGAGGTTTATCTATCCTTTTCCAGACCCCTCCCAGAAATGGGAGGTCTTGCAGGTAGTTACACCTATTATCCGGTTCCCAAGACCCCTCCCAGATATGGGTGGGTCTTAGGGTACACCACATTTCCCCCTTTTTTAAATATTTTCATGCGCCAACGTAATAAAGTGAAAATTAATATACCAGCCCTTTTCAAAAACATATCAATTGTAAAATATACTTTACACCTGTAACCTAAAATTCTATTAATGCTTTTTTACCAAGCACTATTTCGGAACTTTCATGTTCCTATATTTTTAAACTATATTGGGGGAACTTCACTGTTCCTATATTTTTTCTATACACAAGTACTTCAGCATACATGCATAACATACATTTTAAAAACAGGCTAAGTACATTAAAATACACAGTAAAACACTTTGCAATTGAAAATATTAACTTTGAAAGACAACAAAACACATTTAAATTATAAAGAAAATGACTTAAGACAAAGATGCAGGTGGTTAGAAATTAGATGTTTAAATGAGCTAAACTGAATTACTTCCCTTTTATTTTTATTTTTTAACCACTAACTAATTAAAACTTATCCCATTACCAACTATGAGTAAAATATTACTACCCACTAATTTTCTACACCTAAGACCATAGTTCAGATGATTAATTTGTTCCACGCTGATCTCACCACGTGGCTTCTTTAAACTTTTAAAGTTCAGATGTTGGTTTGTTCCACGCTGATCTTACCACGTGGCTTTCTTTCGTAGTTCCAGGCTCCGCTGCCGGTTTGTGATTTGGAGCGAGGATTCCAGGTTTTTCGCTTTTCCAGGCAAAGCTGAGCCCAGCCAAGCCGATCCCAGCCGAGATTCCAGCCGAGCCGAGCCAAGCCGCTTGGAGCTTTTTGCCGCAGGGGCTTCACCGCTGCCTTTTTTCCCCTCTGGGAGCACTTTGGATGTTCAGAGTTCCAAGTGATTTAAACTAAAAGTTCAGTTCGAAATTTCCAAAGTCGAAATTCAAATTCAAGCCAAAGGTCATTTTTAGAAAATCAGTCCACTTTAAATACAGTCTTTTTTCTCCTCCGTTTCCAATTTAGACTTTTAATAAGTTTTTGAAGAGGCCCAGGTTTTTGGTTTTTGTAACAAAGTTTTAGTTCTGGGCCTGGGCTGGAGGTGATGCAAGCTTCCACCTCTTTTGTTTTAATTGCCCTTGTTTCCCTAAAAGGGGTCACGGCCATGTTTGAACATGGCTCCACGTGGCCCAGTGTTTTGGGCTCAGTGCACCCGAAAAGAGCCAAAATGAAACAAAAGAGCAGAAATCTCACCATTTTTGCTGTTTTGTTGGGTTCAGGATTCAGGTCAAAGTTCGGAGCGCCAGATGTTGTGTTAAATAAATAACGATGGGGCTGGATGGTGGAGGATGCCATCCAGCCCACGTGGCTCTGCAACCTCCATGCAGCCGGCGAGTTCCAGGCCCAGGTGAAATCACTCACACGCAGGCTTCAGGAAGAATCATTTTTATTTATGCCCTAGCCACCACAGGTGTGTGGCCTATGTCAACCTTTTAAGCATTCAGCTATATTTTGCTAGCCCTGCATCTTATCTCCTGTTAGCCATCTTCCCTTTGGGCTCCATGCGGCCCAAAGATCCAAAAGCCAGGAAGCCAAGCCGGGCCAAGAGAGAAACGGCAAAAGGGGCCGAATCCCCTGGCTCAGAGGTTTATCTATCCTTTTACAGACCCCTCCCAGAAATGGGAGGTCTTGCAGGTAGTTACACCTATTATCCAGTTCCCAAGACCCCTCCCAGATATGGGTGGGTCTTAGGGTACACCACAGTACTAAGAGAGATATTTATAGTTTTGAAAGTACTAATTGAGAAGAAGAAAGGGCCTACTAAATAACTTAATAGCACAATTTATAAAATTTGAAAATTATCAACTAAATGAACCCAAAATAGGCAGACCGGAGGAAATAATAAAGTGGAGAGCAGAAATTAATGAATTGGGGGCCGGCAAGGTGGCGCTAGAGGTAAGGTATCTGCCTTGCAAGTGCTAGCCAAGGAAGGACCACGGTTCGATCCCCTAGCATCCCATATGGTCCCCCCAAGCCAGGGGTAATTTCTGAGTGCTTAGCCAGGAGTAACCCCTGAGTATCAAACGGGTGTGGCTGAAAAACCAAAAAAAAAAAAAAAAAAAGAAATTGATGAATTGGAAATCCATAAAACAATATGGAAGATTAATGAAAGCAACAGTTGGTTCTTTTAAAATATAAACATGATTTATCAACCACTAGTAACACTCACAAAGAGAGAAAATTAATAAACCAAATTGGAAATGAAAAGAGGGAGATTACTACAGATACTACAAAAATTCAATGAGTAATCAGTAATTACACTGAGAAACTCTATGCTACAAAAGAAGAGAAACTGGAAGAAATGGATAACTTCTTGGACTCTTATTACCTCCCAAGATTGAACCAAGATGATCTAGAATATTTGAACAAAAACATCACTGTTGAGGAAATTAAAATGGTAGTCAAAAGTCTTCCCCAAAATGAAAGCCCAGGCCCAGATGGATTCTCTAATGAATTCTTTCAAACCTTTCAAGAGAAAATACTGCCAATCCTTTACAAGCTCTTCCAGGAAATTGAAAAAATTAGAAACACTTACAAATAGATTTTATGAAGCTATCATCACCCTGATACCAAAATTAGAGATGCCATATAATAAAGAGAACTACAGACCAATATCCTTGATGAATACAGAATCAAAGATATTCAGCAATATACTAGCAAATAGGATCAAACACCTCATCAAGAAGGTCATACACCATGAATAAGTAGGATTCATTCCAGAGAGGCAAAGATGGTTTAACAAATGCAAGTCAATACATGTAATATACTATATTATAAAAAAATAAAAACCATATGATCATATCAATAGATGCAGAAAAAGCATTTGATAAGATCCAACACCCACTCATTATAAAAACTCTCAACATTTTTGTGAATGGAAGAATCTTTTCTCAATATAGTCAAGGCTATTTTCCACAAGCCTATGGCAAATATTCTACTCAACGGAGAAAAGCTGAGAACCTTTCCTCTAAAATCTGTCACAAGCCTTGGTTGCTCCTTCTGACCACTCCAATTCAACAGAATACTGGAAGCACTTGCCATAGCAATTTGATGAGTAAAAGATATCAAGGGTATCCAGATAGAAAAGAAAGCAGTCAAACTCTCACTGTTTGCATATGACATGATACTACATTAAGAACATTATAAAGACTATAAAAAAAGCTCCTAGAAACAATAAATTAATATATCAAAGTGGCAGGCTACAAAATTAACACATAAAAATCAATGATCTTCTTATACACAAATAATGATAGAAAAGAAATAGACATTAAAAACAATCTCATTCACAACAGCACCACAGAAATTCAAATAATTGGGAGTCAACTTAACTGAAGAGGTGAAGGACCTATACAAAGAAAACTACAAAACACTGCTTCCAAAAATAAAAGAGAACACAAGGAAATGGAGATACATACCCAGTTCATGGATTGGGAGGATTAACAACATGAAAATGACAGTACTACCCAAAGCATTATACAGATTTAATGTAATTCCTCTAAGGATACCCATGACATTCTTCAAATAAGTGGACTCCTAAAATTCATTTTGAAGAACAAAAGCCCATCAATAGCTAAAGCAAACCCTTAGAATATTGATTTCTGAGACCACTTGGCTCCTTGCCCCATTATTTAATATTTGTGTTTATCCATTTCCAGTCAATTTCTTTTCTCCCTCTTGTTATATTCTGGGCAACCTTTTCTATTTTCTAACTCTGAGCTTTAACATCTTCACTAATCAATATTTTTATTCTTGAAAATGTTGAAGAATCTGGAACCCTGATCAAACATAGAGACCTGCTATCACGCTTCTGCATAACAATTATAAAACCCTAAAACCTGAGAGGCACAGCACTTAAGGCACACTTAAGTAACTTGCCTTGCAGGAGGCAGTCCAGGGCTTTATGTGGTACCTTATATGGTTACTAGTGATTCTTGAGAGAAGAGAAAGAAATAATCCCAAACAGCACCAGGTTTGGCCTCAAAACAAACAAACAAAATACAAATAAAAAAAGAACATATAGGTTTGATGGTTAATCTGTGTCAAAGGTATGCCTTGATGAGTCTCAGCTCCCCAGTGGAGGTCAGCAGGGTTGTTGGTAGCAGTGGGCATGCTGAAGGTTTATAGAAGGGCTGCCAGGCAGAGTATCATCCCGCATTCCCCTTAGGCAGAGTCAGTCAGAAACAGGTCCGGCAGGAATGGTGGGCTAGCAGGAGGGGTGACAGGCTGTTTTGAAGTGAATGAGGACAGGACTGCGGGAAGCTGCAGGAAGTCTGTAAGAAAACAGCTTGGTAGGAGGTAAAATGGTTTCCACCTCGAACCTCATCCTGCAGATGGTCAACGCCTCCACCATTACTGACCCTGCCTATCTGCTATTCATCTCAACCACCCTTCTGCTTTGGCGACCCCCTGCCTGTCTCTGACCCCTTCGCTCTGCAATCCAGCCCCAAGCCTCACTTCGGCATCACCTTGGAACAGGTGGTGGAACTTGAACTTTGCCTTTTGGTACCCAATATGATTCCCCCTAAAATTGTAATCAAATTCTTGTCGTTGATTTCTCCTTTCAGTTCATGATTGCCCCCAATTTAACGTTTTTTGCCTGTTTCACTAGTTTATCTCCCCCATTGTTTTACATTTGTTTCTTTAGTCCTAGTACCACTGTGTTTTGGTTGTTTTAATGCCTAAATTGACTGTTAGATCAAAAATTGTCTTATTACCTCTTAAATATAATCTTGTGTCTCTCCCCTGCTGCAGTACAAAAATCAAACACTGCCATCACCCTAGCCTTATTAAAAGGCCTAGGTGTTATTGGTGTAAGCACAAATATTTATTCATTGGTTCATACCCTAGAATCTGTTAATGCCTTATAACTGTTGCTAAAAATGTTTACAAACTTAAAGAAGTTTACACTACTGTTGATTTCCTATCAAAGAGTGCAGAATAACCACTGTGGTTCAAAATTAACATTTTTTTGAGGGAGGGGGGAATTTGTGTCATCCTTAGAGTAAAATGTTGCTTTTTAAAATAAATTCGGCTTAGCTAAAGATAGCATTCAACACATAGAGGATAATTTATTAAATAGACAAAAAGATATAGAGCAGAGTGAGAGCTGGTACAAAAATTGGTTTTCTACCACTCCATGGATAACAACAGTGCTCCCAGCCTTTTTGGGGCCCTTCATTGGCTTTATGTTGCTAGTTTCCTTTGGTCCTTGGGCTTTTCACAAACTCACCACCTTCGTAAAGAATCAAGTGGATGAAGCAACCAGAAAGGACTCAAAGTTTTTGTACCAACAACTATGCACCTCAGAAGACCAGCTGACACCTGACATCTCCCCTCCTGCCAACTCTCCGCCACTTAAGTTTGAAGTTATCGAGGAGCTGGCGCATAGACCTCAATCTGTGCGCTCGCGCCTTGCCAAGCTTTGGAAACGACTGAATCAAGGGTAGCAGATGCGGTGACTGGAAGCCCCACACCTCTTCACCCAGTGTGGCCAGTCCACCGAGGCACGTCTGTCCCTTCCATATTGTATACTAAACAGGGGGAAGATGTGGGAGATCGAGCACCCCACATATCAAAGGAACTCTGAATGAATTTTCCACCGCCTGCCTGATTCAAGCCACAAAAGTTTGCATAGCCCCGAACCAACAGAAAACTCTGCAAATAAATTTAGCTCAGCACAAAGAATCTGGCTTAACCAGATGCCTTAACCTTTCCATGGAACCTGTTTTTGTAACTGCTCTTAAGCATGTAGTTATAGATATGCTTTTGTAAAGTTTAAATTATGATCCTTATTGCTTGCACAAAAGATAGATCTAAATGGAAAATAGGCTAAACAAATAATTGTATTTGCGTAAATATCAATTAGCTATTTAAGAATTTGCTTCCCCTCCCCCCATCCTGCCAGGTTCCTCTTTATCCTTCCCGCCATCAAAATGTGTTTATGCTCCCATTGGTTAAAATTGTTGTACTTGTACAAATCTGATTGGTTTATGTTTCAATAAAAATTAAAAAAAATTTTAAAAAAAGAACATATAAATCAATTGTTATGAATGAATCATTCCAGATTCCACTGAGATTGGAAGCAACAGAAAAGTTATGCAAAACTATATACATATGTATTTAACAATTTAAAAAAAAACAATTTTGAACACATGCACTTGCAAAACTCACTCCAGAATAAATAACTCAAATAAATTTGATTGTGAATTACATATCATTCTACAAAAGAAAATCCAGGCTCAACTGTCTTCACTGGAAAATTCTGCAAATACTTAAAGAACAAATCTTAATTCTGCAGTCTTTGAGATAACTAAAGATATAAACATATTTACAAACTGGACAAAAAAAGCAGATACTACAAAAGGAGGAAACTGTAAACAATATTCCTCATAAATATAGATGCGAAATTTTAAACAAATTTTTAGTAAATCGAAACCTGTAATCTAAACAACATGATGGAATAGGTTTACTTCAGGAATAAGATTGGGTTAACATTAGAATATCAATATAAATTACTAAATTAAATGTAATGTCTGATTCAAAATATCACAAAATACAGAAAGAAGGATTTTCAAATTATAATACAGATATCTGATTTCAAGTACTACCATCCAATCTGGAAAGAAAGAGAACCTCTCTAACTTGAGAAACATTATTTATGAAATACCTATAGTTGATACAATTTATTGATGTCCAAATTATTAGTTGATATTAGTATTTTCTTTCATTACTAATAAAAATAAATTATAAAATGTTTCTAAATTAAAATCTTTTGTCAAATAGTGATATGAAAATAAAATATAAAAATCAACTTATAAAACACAAAACTGAGATTGAAAGGCTGATACTAAGGGAGGAGAACAAATCAGTACAAAATCTACTCTCTGGTGACCCTGAAGGGCAGCCCAGAGCAATTATTGACTACAGGAGATAGCCTATCTTTTCTACAACAATGTCAAACTATAACTTAAATAAACTTCTGAACATCCTCAAGGTAAAATTCAAATTGAAATTCTGAGCAGTCTACCCTACTTAGCACTCCTGTCACATAAGCAATCTAAATTACACCTAAGATGGCATGAACTCCTCAAGTGAATAAACTTCCATGGTTTTCAAATTTCTGCTTCTATTTTCTGGCTTAATAAGTATTTGAGGAAGATATTAAGTAGCCATCCCCAATGATTAGTGTTATGAAATAACATTTTCATTTCTGAAATGAAATTTTCATTCTAAAAATCAACAATAGTTTAACTAGCACAAGAGGAAATTATCTGAGCATCTAGCAAATTAGCAGCAGATAAATGTTTTGAATTAGAACAACAGAACATTAGCATAAAATGACTGAAATAACAAGACAACTGACTGATAAAAATATTTGTATAAGAGATTTTTTTTAACTAAAGGTCACACCTAATAGTACAGTTTAGAGAGGGGTACTTGGAGACACCTCAGTAGAATGCAAACCAATGGAGGAAGTGCTCAGGGATCACCTGAGCAAACCAAATTGTAGTAGGGTGGAGAAGATTTGAGGCCCTACAACGGCTTTCAATTTTGACTGCTCGAGAACAAGATCAGAAACATCTGTGCACACTACAATAGTGCTTGGCAGCTATTCCTGGCCATAGGCAAGGGGTTACTCACCATGCTTGGGGAACCAAGTGTTGCTGGAGATTTCAGCCATCTTGCATGCAAAGCCTGCACTCAGCCCACTGAGCTAGTTCCCCAATGGATGAATTGGGTTCTGTTCTGTGACAAGTGGTTTCCCAGGTCACCCATGAGCTGGCAAGGGGAAACCTAGATGTTCTCTTTCTCTTTCTTTCTACTTTATAATTACCGAAGAAAGTTAGTATCTATTGTTGGGACCTGAATTCTGAAAAAGGAAGGACGCCATTTGTAAAGGCCACATGGCAGGCTTCTTCTCAGGTTCTAAGCAGGGAGAGACGCCATTTTGTAAGAACCACATGATGTAAGTAAGCCACATGCTAAGTCTTCACAAGCCTATTTCCAAAGACCCTGCCTCAAGCTACCTGGCCATACAAGGTAGCTTATCAGGGAAGGACAAAGGAGCAGTAGAAAGGTACCCCTAGACAATAGCCAATCATTTTATGGATCATCAGAAAGCTGCAACTTCCCTATATAATCTTCCTCATGACCTTGGGCAAGACTCGTCTCCTTTGGGGGAAGGCCCTGGCTGGCCAGTGTGGGAGGCTTGTTGGCCGATGGATTAAAGAATTAAACTTTATTCCAGTTGTGTGTTCTTGTCCTTCTACTCCAGAGCCTAACACTGTTAGAATTAAAGTAACAACAAAAACTACCCAGCATCACAACTGGAGTGACATTTAAAGTATCTGTTCCTAATTCATCTTAAATTTTAGACTTTAACATGAGAAAATCAACAGGGACTCTAATTTGTCCCCTATATTTATTCATATTATTTGACAGGGTGATAACATCAGGTGTGCATATATAGGAAACTGGTTCACAGAGTCCAGTACTACTTTCTCACGTAATTTCTGCTTTTTACTACAGTATAAAAAATATCCCTTAAATATGCTGGGCATGCTCTAAGGCAGGATGCTGTGTGACTGGAAAACAAGCATATCAATAAACCTTTCATTAAGAATTCAGAGCATGTTTTCCCAGATAGTTCTAGTTTGCAGTCCAAAGCTTCAAAAAAAACTGTAGCTTCTCTTTGAAGGGCGACTGGGAAACAAAGATTTTTTTGGGATAAGAAAGATAAGCAACTCAGCTATAAGGAAAGAATCATGCAATTTGCCACTGTGTAGATAGAACTTGGTATCTTGGTGAAGCTAGCCAGAAGTAGAGGAATAGATATCCAGGTTATATATTGTATAACCTAAACACAGCTAAACACACAGAGCCTAACAAAATACAGATCCTGTTTTCTTTTCCCTAGACAAGGCATACCTACTGTTCCATCCTTAAACAGAGCCCTTGTCTTGTTTGTTTTTTTTTTTCTTTACAGAGCAACTAATCTGTTTTTCTCCTTTTCCTATTTTCCTCCTAACCTGATTGGCTGAAACACATTATAAAACTCCCATCCCCACCTAAAAGGGTTTTTAGAGTTAATCCCTCAACCCCCATGGTTTTTGAATCTGTAAGCTGTCTACTTTCCTGGGGTTGGACTTCACCAGCCTCACTTATAATGTATAAAGTAACAACAAATGTTCCAAGGCAACAGAACTGGAGAATTGATTTATGGAACTAAGCTAACCTTGGGGACAAAAATATCTGAGGGGTGGGGTCCAGACAATGATGAGAGGAAGTGGGCACTCCGATGGTGGGAATGATGTTGGGCCTATCATTAACAGTAACTGTAAATCATGGTGCCACAGTACAGATGGGAGAGGGATTTCAATATTTAAAGTACTGAAAAAAATTTTTTTTATTCTAAGAATTAAAACGGTGGGGCCTAAGTATGCACCCTGCAATGGGTAGGATGTTTGCCTTGCATAGTGCCGACCCATGTTCAATCCCTTGCATCCCTATGATCCCTTGCATCCCACCAAGAGTAATTCTTGAGTGCAAAACCAGAAGTAACCTCTGGGGAGATACCCCTCCCCCCCAAAAAATAAAGGTGCAGAAGAGCTTTGGCAAGCAGACCCAAAGGTAAACAAAATCTCCTTTATCTCTAAACACACAATTAAATCTTTCTCAAATACAAAAAGAATGAACACTTGGCAATTTAAATTTCAGTTCTAACATTTTATTAAAGAAATCCTTGTGAGCAGAGGTGATGTGACACTTTGCCATTAAAAACAACAAGCTTGGGCCTGGAGTTATAGCATAGTGTAGGGCATTTGCCTTGCATGTGGCTGACCCATAAGGAACCTGGTTCTATCCTGGTGTCCCATATGGTCCCTTAAGCGAGGAGCGATTTCTGAGCATATAGCCAGGGGTAACCCCTGAGCATCACACAGTGTGAACCAAAAACAACGAAATAGAAAAGAAATGACAAACTTATTCAGTTTTTATAAGTGGTTAGTTATCCCATAAACAGATGTGAATAAGTGTCATAGAAATGAATGGTATGATGACAGAGTAATTTTTTTTTTTTTTTTTTTTTTTGGTTTTTGGGTCACACCTGGCAGTGCTCAGGGGTTATTCCTGGCTCCAGGCTCAGAAATTGCTCCTGGCAGGCACAGGGGACCATATGGGGCGCCGGGATTCGAACCGATGACCTCCTGCATGAAAGGCAAACGCCTTACCTCCATAGAGTAATATTTTTATAGATATGACATAATCCCCAATGTAAATTACAATATGGAAGAATCACAATTTGTGAGGCCAGAGAGATAGCATGGAGGTAAGACATTTGCTTGGCATGCATAAGGATGATGGTTCAAATCCCGGCATCCCATATGGTCCCCCAAGCCTGCTAGGAGCAATTTCTGAGCATAGAGCCAGGAGTGACCCCTGAGCGCTGCTAGGTGTAATCCCCTCCCCTCAAAAAAAAAAAAAAAAAAAAAAAAGGAATTACAATGTGTTTCAATCTGGTGGGACAAAAAGGTTGAATCTTGCTGTGTGACTTATGGAAAATTTTCTGGACCTCGTCCCCAAGCAGAATAAGGGAGCAAAATGTGTATGTACATCAGGTTTCATCCTAGATCTAACAATTAGAATTTCCAGGAACTAACTGTAACCACAAAAAAATTAACAAGTGAAATTTTATAAGAAGTACATTATTTTTAAATATGATTAGCTAAAAGGTCAAGAAACAATAAAATGCAGTATTTTAAAATTTGCTTTTGTTCAGCATGGCTCAATACAGGGTAAAATTAAGCAAACCTAACATTTTTATTTCTCCCCTCAATATTTGATACTTAAAATATAATTATCAATATACAGAACATTTGATATTTATAAGACAACTACAATTTCCAAAAATAAAATTCATAAGCTAATGATTATTTTCAATCATTATTATTTTTACTACTTAGTCAATTTTTATGAAAACCTTATTATGATCTAGAATACTAAATAACTTTACACAGATTTTATTTACCTGTCCATAATTATCTATTGACCAATCTTGAATTATATTTTCTAAATAGGCCATTTCAGGCTCAAATATAATAAGAAGATCTGCAGTGTAATGGCCTATGGTATAAGCTAATTGAGATTCATGGAAAAATAATTTAAGCATAAAAGTTTCAAAATAACAGAAGTGTATTGGCTTATTAGAATTATTAAATATTCCTTCCAGAAGTTTTATTTCATTACATATATACATATGTAAATATACATTTTAGCTTTAAAATAAAATCTATAAAGATATTATATCATAGATTTAGTACTTTCTTTATAAATAAGGAAACTGAGATTCATTAAAATAAATACATATTTTCAAGTTCCTTCAGTGCCAAGCCACACTACATGTGTAATATGCCAACATCATGCCCAGTATTTACATAGGTATTGTTACTACCCTTAGTTTCATCCCAATTATAATAGTCAAATTAATTAGATATTACTTAACAGGCTCAATGAAAATTAAGTAAATCAATATAAATTTGACTAAAAAAAGAAACAATGATACCTATTATTATAAAATGTGACTAAATAATATTTATCATATTTCCCTTAGACTTGTTTTGTTTTGGACCCACATTCAATGGAGCTCAGGGTTTACTACTGGCTCTAATCTCAGGGATCACATGTGGTTTGGGAATGTGCAAGGGAAATGCCCTACCTGCTATATTATGGCTCTGGCTCTCCTATTTCCTTTAAAAGCAGAATTTCTCATATTGAGTCAAAGGTTCATTAGTTTTCCCTACTAAGCAAAAAGGATATTTCACAAAATACCATGACAGGGGCCAGAGTGATAGTATAGTGGTTAGAATGCTTGTATTGCATGTGACTGACTCAAGTTCCATCCCAAATGGTCCCATGAGCACTACCAAGAACAGAGACAGGGGTAACCCCTGAGTCATCAAATATGGCTCAAAAACAAACAAACAAACAAACAAAAACCAAAAAAATAAAGTACTATAACATGTCCATCTCTTTTAGCAAATCAAAATTGAAAAATAAATGAGTAGGGGGTTCTCTAAATATTATGAGGATGCCTTAAGTGATGCTGGTGACAATTATAACCTGTATTTGAGGTAATTTGCTGAAATGAGGGTAATAGGGGCAAAAGGGTGAGGTACATTTTATGAACTATTTATCAGCTAATCCTAAATAGAAAGCAACAGTGAAAAATTCCAGGAGATATATATTTAAAAATTCTGAAATGTAATCAATTCAAAAAGAAATTAGAAATATAGCTGCTAGTAGTTAAAAGTTACTTTTAAAAAGGTTGGAATTTGGGTTGCAGGAAGGGAACGGGGTTAAAGGGAAGACAAATTTGGTGATAGGTATTTCCCTGATTCACTGTTAATATATACCAAAAATACTACTGTGAAAGATATGTAAGCCAATATGGTCAAAATAAAATTAAAAAAATTCATTTGTTTAAAGTTTAGATTCATCATTAAAAAATAATTGCCCAATTTTAATGCCAGACATATTAATAACATAATAATTTTAATGCCAGATATATTAATAACAAAAATTGATATTGAAGTTTTACATACCTCTTAAGAATATTTGTATGAAGTTTTCATTTTTTCATTTATAAATACTGAAAATACTTGACTATGAGAGTTTATACAAAAGGACTCATTAGCCACAAACGCCATCTTGTGGTCCATTTTTAAATTTTGTGGTACTAACCTGGAAATCTCTATCTTGAGATCTTTTAAGGCTAAGGGGCCAGATATCTTTTACTTCAATTTTTCCTTTTAACACAATGCAAAATTGGGGCTCTTAAAAGGTCTAATACATTTTAAATCTTAATTTTAATTATATGTAATCCAAAATTTGAACTCTCATCTTTTTTTTTGGGGGGGGGTGGTCACACCGGCAGCACTCGGGTTACTTCTAGCTCTATGCTCAGAAATCGCTCCTGGCAGAATTGGGGAACTATATGGGATGCCAGGATTCGAACCACCGTCCTTCTGCATGCAAGGCAAACACCCTTCCTCCATGCTATCTCTCCGGCCCAAACTCTCATCTTTTTAACTCCAGATTTTTCCAAACTGTATCACCCTTATGTTTGACTTATAACAGGCTAATAATATAAATTTTGCCCAGCCTAGTACTAGACAACATCAAGTTTATCTGTGTTTATTTGACTTTATCTTGAAAGTACATAAAAGAGGCCAGAGAGAGAGAGAGAGAGAGAGAGAGAGAGAGAGAGAGAGAGAGAGAGAGAGAGAGAGAATGTATGCTCAAGAGGTTGCAAGCATGCTTTGCATGCAGGAAGCTGGATGTGATATATGAAACCGCGTGCTTCGGTAGTACAATCTGAACACAGAGCCGGGAGGAGTTCTCTGAGCACCCAAAGTGTGGGCCAAAAATCAGAAAAAGAACAGTAAAGATACACATAAATTACACATAAAGATCACTTTACTGATGATTAACATTTTAAAATTTAAGGAAGAAAAAAGTAAAAAAAAAAAAAAGGTAAAAAGCACATGCCTGGCATATATGTGGTTTCAATTCAACTCCTTGGCATGATAGGACCCGACTCCAAGTACCACCAAGTAATAAATTATCAGGTAAGCAACACAAAGTAGAGTATCCCCAGGAATGGCCTTACCCAGCATTAATGCATATAGTTACACATAAAAACAAACAAGCACATGAACACAATCACACACAATTAACTAGAAAAAAATCTATACTCATTAAATTAAAAAATAATAATAATTCAAGATGCAATGCCTAACTCTTTCCTGCAGGTAAAACAATCAAACAAAAACCCTGCTATTAATGATGGAATAACATGCTCCTTTATTGATTACTTAAATATCTAGAGAAGACATGGCCTTATGTTGGGGATTTTTCTGCTCTTTAAGCCTCTGTTCCTTTTCTTACATTGTTTTCTAAAATTTACTAAGTAAAAAAGAAAGAGAAAATAGAAGTCAGATAGAAGGGGCCGGAGAGGTGGCACTAGAGGTAAGGTGTCTGCCTTGCAAGTGCTAGCCGGTTCGATCCCCTGGCATCCCATATGGTCCCCCCAAGCCAGGAGCAATTTCTGAGCGCTTAGCCAGGAGTAACCCCTGAGCATCAGGGATTTTTTTGATGTTTTTTGGGTGTGGCCCAAAACAAACAAACAAACAAACAAAAAAGAAGTCAGAAGAATCATTTGAAGCATTATTAAGTACTTCTTAAAAGTTCAAATCAGATAAGGGGCTAATATCCAAAATATACAGGGCACTGACAGAACTTTATAAGAAAAAAACATCTAATCCCATAAAAAATTGGGGAGAAAAAAATGAAGAGACACTTTGATAAAAAAGAAATATAAATGGCCAAAAGGTACCTGAAAAAATGCTCCTCATCACTAATCATCAGGGAGATGCAAATCAAAACAACTATGAGATACTATCTCACACCACAGAGATTGGCACACATCACAAAGAATGAGAACAATCAGTGCTGAGGGGATGTGGAGAGAAAGGAACTCTTATCCACTGCTGGTGGGAATGCCATCTAGTCCAACCTCTATGGAAAGTGATATGGAGATTCCTCCAAAAATTGGAAACTGAGCTTCCATTCGACCCAGCTATTCCACTCCTAGGGATATACCCTAGGAACACAAGAATACAATACAAAAATCCCTTCCTCATACCCATATTGATTGCAGCACTATTCACAATAGCCAGGCTCTGGAAACAACCAAGATGCCCTTCAACTGATGAATGGCTAAAGAAACTGTGGTACATATACACAATGGAATATTATGCAGCCATCAGGAGAGATGAAGTCATGAAATCTTCCTATATATGGATGTACATGGAATCTATCATGCTAGGTGAAATAAGTCAGAGGGAGAGAGATAGACGCAGAATAGTCTCACTCATCTATGGGTTTTAAGAAAAATAACAGTCACTTTTGCAACAATCCTCAGAGACAATGAGAGGAGGGCTGGAACTTCCAGCTCACTTCAAGAAGGTCATAAAGAGTGGTGAGTGCAGTTACAGAAATAACTACACTGAGAACTACCATAACCACGTGAATGAATGAGGGAACTGGAAAGACTGTCTGGAGTACAGGTGGGGGTGGGGTGGGATGGAGGGAGACTTGGGACACTGGCGGTGGGAATGTTGCACTGGTGAAGGGGGGTGTTCTTTACATGACTGAAACCTAATCACAATCATATTTGTAATCAAGATGTTTAAATAAAGATATTAAAAAAGAAAAAATGTTCAAATCCTGGGTGGAAAATAAAGAAAAATAAAATTTGTCATAATTTTCCCACATGAAGCTCAGATCAAATTAGGCATTTACAGAATCCATAAGAAAAAATGATCCCCCTCATCTATATAATTATGAACATGTGTTTTAGTGGACTAAGTTTAGAATTATTCTGTTAAATAACAACTAGTTTGACACTAAACACTAATGATGATTTTAAATAAGACACTTGGCTCCTTAATAGACCTTTACACAGTATGGCAGAAAGAAAAAGAAAAGAAAACTTCTTAAAAATAATGTTCTTAAAAATAAATAGCTTACGTTTACCTGTTCATAATAATGAATATTCTCCTCAGCCATGTCTGTAAATGCCGACTTGATATCATTTTGCATATTTTGTTTCCATCTTTCCCAATCTGCCTTCAGAGCATTATTAGCACATTCCACTTTATCTTCAAGTTTTCCAATTTCTTCTGTTAGCTGAATTAAATCACAAAGAGAAATAAATTCATTTATGGACTCTTGCCACTAGTTGAGCTTGCAGTATCTAAGCCACACACAGTACTAAAATGTTAAGGAAAAACCTTTATTTAGGGAAAGCTCAACAGTATTTATTATGCTACTAAGTAGTAAAACTTAAAGTATTAAATTCAGTCAAGAGTCCAAGGAAGGTCTGTAATCAATTTGCACTTGACTAATTTTTCAAAGCCTGGGCTTCAGAGTCACTGTTTCTTAAAAGGAAGGAAAGAAAGGAAGGAAAGAAAGAAGGAAGAAAGAAACAAATGAAGGAAGAAAGAAAAAAGAAAGAAAGGAAGGAAGAAAGAAATAGAATGAGAAAGAAATAAAAAGCAAAGAAGTCAAAACACAAATTAATTATTTTTAAAATTCCTTTGTACTAATACTCCATAACCACTACTTTTTGTGATTTTATATTATATTAAAGAATATGGTTATGGTGCTGGAGCTATAGCATGGTGGTAGCCGCCTTGCATGCGGCTGACCCAGGGCAGACCCAGGGCAGACATGGGTTCAATCCCTGGTGTCCCATATGGTCTCCTGAGCCAGGAGCAATTCTGAACACAGAGCCAGGAATAAACCCTGATCATCACCACGTATGGCACAAAACAAATAAAACAAAACAAAAAAACAAAAAATATGGTTAGGTGACGCTGCTTTTACAAAATGCTCAGCTCACTAACATGTTATAACACCATCTATGATTCCAAGGAGTTAACTTGCAAGATTTCTCAAAGCGGGGCTGGGAAGGAGGCGCTAGAGGTAAGGTGTCTGCCTTGCAAGCACTAGCGTAAAATGGACCCCATATGGTCCCCCCTAGCAAGGAGCAATTTCTGAGTTCATAGCCAGGAGTAACCCCTGAGCGTCAAACGGTGTGGCCCAAAAAAAAAAAAGCAAGATTTCTCAAGCATGTGAGACGTAGTCCAATACTTCACATAAGAGATTTAGTGTGACATACTGTATAAAACCCAGTTGAGCTTATATTTTGCCTGCTCAAATAAATATTTATAGTTATATAAATCTTATACTATAAACTGCCTTCTCTGATGCTGTAATTATTTCAAAATTTAGAGATAAGTAAAGAAAACATAAAAATACGTAAAGACAGCAGACAAAAATTTCTGCTTTTATTAGGACTTATAACAAGACAACTCAAATACAAAATATTTATGGGGAAAAATATAAAAGAAAAATGAAGAAAAAATAAATAGGGATGTTAAGAAGGCTGCAATTTCAGGCAATTACTAGACAGAACCTAAAATAATGTCATTTGAGTAAATATTTGAGGTGGTCAAGACATTCAGTCATGGTATTTTTCATAAGAAAAATATTACTGGGATAAGGACTCTAGGTGGAATAACACCTGATGGTCAAAGAATAATAAGGAGACCATATTAGCTATAGCATAGAGATTATTTAAAAGGTTCTGGGAGGGGCCGGGGCAATAGCACAGCAATAGGGCATTTTCCTTGCATGCGGCCAACACAGACGGACCCGGGTTCGGTCTCCAGAATCCCATATGGTCCCTGGAGTCTGCCAGGAGCGATTTCTGAGCACAGAGTCAGGAGAAATCTGAGCACCTCAGGGTGTGGCCCAAAAACCAAAATATAAAATAAAATAAAAGGAAGGTGGGAAATTGAAGGCAAGATGCTTGCCTTGTACACTGCCAACCTGGATTAGATCTTCAACATCTCCATTTATTCCCCTGAGTTCTGCCATGAAAATAACCTGAGCATACAGAACTAGAAGTAAACCCACACCATGGTAGGTGTGACCCCCAATACCAAGAAGATAAATATATATATATATATATATATATATATATATATATATATATAAATTAAAAAATATAATACCATAAGTTATATAGAACAACACGTAGGTAAAACACCCCATAACAAGGAGGAAATTGCACTCTCCAAACTAGTGAAAACAGAGATTAACAGATGGAAATATATTAAGCTGAGAAGCTTCTGCACCACGAAGGAAATAGTGCCCAGAATACAAGAGCCACCCACTGAGTGGGAGAAACTATTCACCCAATACCCATCAGATAAGGAGCTAATCTCCAAAATATACAAGGCACTGACAGAACTTTACAAGAAAAAAAATCTAATCCCATCAAAAAATGGAGAGAAGAAATGGACAGACACTTTGATAAAGAAGAAATACAAATGGCCAAAAGGCACATGAAAAAATGCTCCACATCACTAATCATCAGGGAGATGCAAATCAAAACAACTATGAGGTACCACCTCACACCACAGAGATTGGTACACAGCACAAAGAATGAGAACAAGCAGTTTTGGTGGGGATGTGGAGAGAAAGGAACTCTTATCCACTGCTGGTGGGAATGCCAACTAGTTCAACCTTTCTGGAGATTCCTTTGGAGATTCCTGCAAAAACTGGAAATTGAGCTCCCATACGATCCAGCTATATCACTTTTAGGAATATACCCAAGAAACACAAAAATACAATACAAAAATCCCTTCCTTACACCTATATTTATTGCAGCACTATTTACCACAGCAAGACTCTGGAAACAACCAAGATACCCTTCAACAGATGAATGGCCTTTACATATACACAATGTGTACATATACACAATGGAATATTATGCAGCTTTCAAAAGAGATGAAGTCATGAAATTTTCCTACACATGGATGTACATGGAATCTATTATGCTGAGTGAAATAGTCAGAGAGAGAGACACACAGAATGGTCTCACTCATCTATGGATTTTAAGAAAAATGTAAGACATTCTTGCAATAATTTTCAGAGACAAAAGAGAGGAGGGCTGGAACTTCCAGCCCACTTCCTGAACCTCACCACAAAGAGTGATGAGTTTAGTTAGAGAAATGTCTACATTGCAAACTAGCCTAACAATGAGAATGTTTGAGGGAACTAGAAAGCCTGTCTAGAGTACAGGTGGGGGCGGGTTGGGGAGGAGGGATATTTGGGACATTGGTGGTGGGAATGTTGCACTGGTGATGGGGGGTTGTCCTCTTATATGACTGAAACACAACCACAATCATGTTTGTAACCAAGGTGTTTAAATAAAAAATATTATTAAAATTAAAATAATTAAAAATATAAATTAAAATAGGATGTAGAGGGTGTTGAAATAATACAGGGGTAAGGCACTTACTTGCCTTGCAAACATCCTAGATTGAATCCCTGGCACCAATTATGTCCCCTGAAACTCATCAAAAGTGATTACTGAGCACAGAGTCAGAAGTAAACTATAATAAATTTAAAAGAGAGGGGGGGGAAGGAGGAAGCAAAGAAAGTCTCAGGAAAAATTATTATCTTAGGTTATAGGTTAACCAGGCTATAGGTTAACCACATCTGACTGAATAATGTATTCTATGGCACGGTTCATGAATTTTATTAATGAGATTCTGTGAATGGAAACAATATTAGAAAGAACTAAATAAATAATGGCTATAGAGTCAGTTATTTGCTATGGTTGCTTGCCCTCTCTAGGTTTAAAAAAGTCTATTTATTCCTGATTTTCTAAGAGATTTTATACTTTTTCAAAAATAAGTTAACATTTCATTTCTACTGGATGTTCTGTGTCTTTTCAGGTGATTTATTAAATATCTATCAAAATTGTTATCATAATCTCTTACTTATTAATAGGAGATATATGCATTATCTATGATACAGAATTTTCTAACAATCAATTTTTATTTTTTAGAATAATAAAAACAACTAAAATTATTAAAAAAAAATAACAGTTGGGGTTATTATGCCAGAATGTTAGCTCAAAAAGGACTGGAATGCATGCTTTGAATGTCAGAATTCCTATTTCAATCTCAGGCATTCAGAAAACAACCTTTCATGTTCAAGTACTGAACATGAAATAGTAGACCCTTAGCAACTCTAAGAAATGGCCTGTAATCAAATAATAATATGAATATACAAATATAATTTAAAAGAATCAAATATGTTTTTTGGGGGGGAGTAAATAATACTTGTACCTCCCTCAGCCTTCTGGGTAAGAATTTAAATAGATGATCTTGATAGTTGGCTCAGAGACCACAGCTCAGAAAGAGAACAAAATGGAAACATTAAGTAGAAATGCCTGCTATATCTTTGTGCCCAGTACAAGGTCATTGTGCCCCTGACGAAGAAAGTCCTGGTGTGGTTAAGGGCACAGAACCAGTACAGTTATGGGAACAGAATCACCCTGCCACTCTTGTTTCACTAGATTCACTGATTCAACCAGCTCTCCCACTTCTGCTCTGCCAACCAATCTTGCTTACTGATATCAGAGAAAACAATGTTAAATCCATGTCTGTAACAGTAGGCCTTTGAGTGCTTTCTTTACAACTGGTAATCATTATGCTTATGTTCTCAAAGACCAAAGAGCCATTATGTATCACCACTATTGTGTGACTGAAAAATATATGAATGAGACTGTTATTTCAGAAGTATCCTAATTTGCGATGCCAAAATGCGAAAATCTGTGTCTCGGCTTCAGCTTGCTATCCTTCCTAGAGTTGTTTGAATTATTTTCCTCCACCCTCTTATTTTCACCCTCCCTATTCTTGTTTCATGAGCCATATTTGCTTTGGATTGTTCAATAAAAACTATTCAGCACTATACAATTTTTGTATTTCCAATGGGAAATTTATTTCAGTTGTAACATTAACTTTCTTGCTTTGATTATTTATGTCTTGGTGTTTTATGTTCATATTTTATTTTCAAACTGTTGTAGGGAGAAAGAATTGTGACTTTGGGGGTGGTGGGAAGTGCTGTAATGCATACAGAGAGACAAAATACTACTGTTTAGAAATTAAAACAGCACAATGACATGAGGACCTTGAAACTCAACCCATCAGAGAAGTCACGAAAACCACTAAGATGCAGAAATCAAGGTCAAAAGCATGGCTGGACCCCTGGGAGAAGAAACTCCACCAGAGGAACAAATGATACTCAATAAATAGTAAAGAACATAAGCAGTCCCTTTGGCAAACACCCTTGCAAAAGTCTTTTTTTTTGGAGGGGGCAATTTGGCAAAACTATATATATATATATATATATATATAAACTTGGGAGGGGAATGGTTGTGTAACTCCCTTTGAGATGTGCACTTTCTTACTTTTAGAATAATTTCCACTTTCTAGGAAATTGGCCTGTTTCCGTGAATCTCATGTCTTTTTTTAATATTTTTATTTAAACACCTTGATTACAAATATGATTGTAGTTGGGTTTCAATCATGTAAAGAACACCCGCCTTCACTAGTGCAACATTCCCATCACCACTTTATGACATGTGTTCTCAATCTTGGATATTTGCAGCAGGTTACCTTGTGTTTTCCACTCTGGAAAAGTCTATGTCTCTCTTGAGTACTTTATTTTCTAGCTCTTTCCCTCTCTCATTTCTCAAATAAACTGATTATTCTTTACTATTTATCATTTGGAATTATTTCTCTTAAGGAGGCCAATAAACCTGAAAAGCCTGGGTAGGATATAAGACTGATTTTCCTTTTCTGCAATGACTAAATCCTTAATCTAGCTGAGTTCCATGCAAAAAATCAAGTACAGGGATCATATTTCATCACAGGTAGAACAAGTGGCACCCAGACGCTATTTGATAACTGTCTTGTAGGGCTGGTGAGACGTAATATCTGCAAAAAAATAGTGGCTCATTTGCACTCTCATTGGTCCTAGGTAGGTACTTCTCTGGATGACTGAGGTGAGCAGAAAGAGAAGGAGTAGACAGACATCCTTCCTGAGGCTGCCTCTTCTCTCTTCCCCACTTAACACAGGACCTCTAATCTTCAGCAACAAATGAGCTCAGGTCATTTATTACATTATAATATGTGTACCGTTTCAAGATAAAGATTTTGCAAAACCTCTAAAAATGTGCCTGATATGGTGTTACTTAAACAAATCATCCCAGGCTGGGCTGGGGATGCTGGGAACTATCCAAGAGTAAGAAAGCTTCATAAGCAAATTCAGGCACAATCTGGGCTACTAGAAAAATATCAGGGGCAGAGTGGTGACACAAGTGGTAGGGCTTTTGCCTTGAACATGCTAACCTAGGACTGACAGTGGTTTGATCCCCTGGCATCCCATATCATCCCACAAGCCAGGAGCGATTTCTGAGCACATAGCCAGGAATAACTCCTGAGCATCACAGGTATGGCCCCAAAACAAAAACAAAAAAATCAGGGATTGTTACAAAAGCTCACTGCTTTGGATGGTTAGATGAAAACCATTTTAGATTTTCACAAACAGATGGAGATTTCAAACAAAATGCTTCTCTTAGTTCTAGGATTGAGAGCGAGACAACTTCACTGAATTAACTACACTGTGACTGTCCTTAGAATCTAGGATCTAAAGTTGCTACGTGTTAGAATAGAATCACTAGCTACGATTTCTACTGAAATGGGCTTTAGAAAACTTATGTAAAACAAGTAGTCTTTCATTCTCCCTCTTTCTTCAGATGAAGTTTAGAGTGTGTTACTGCCATTTTGAGTTAACATTAAGTGTTTTCCCCTTGTGAATTTGTAACTCTCCTCATAAATATCTTGGGTGCGGAAAGGATTGGGAACCTATTGGCTAACTTCTGCTCTGACCAAAAGATACTGGATTCCTAGTAAAGAATTTAACTCACTTTGAAATCCCAAAAAATCCATCACTTTACTACCAAAACACATGGACTGGCCATTGGCACCAGGTCACTGACAAAGGCCAGACTGACTTTAGTTCAATGAAATAGACTTGAATAGTCAGAGAATGTTCCCTGGACATATAATCAATATATTTTTGATAAAGGGACAAGAAATGCAAAATGGAGTAAGGAAAGCCCCTTCAACAAGTGGTGTTAAGGCCACATACAAAATATGAACAAGGACCTCCATCTAACACCATGCACAAAGGTCAAATCCAAATGGATTAGAGACATTGATATCAGACTTGGAACCATAAGGTATATAGAATAACACGTTGGTAAAACACTCCATGACATTGAGACTAAAGGCATCTTTAAGGAGGAAACAGCACTCTTTAAACAAGTGGAAGCAGAGATAAACAAATGGGACTCTGTTAAACTGAGAAACAAAGAAAATAATGACTAGAATACTGAGGCTACCCACAAAATTGCAGAAACTATTCACCCGCTACCCATCAGATAATGGTGGTAAAATAAAGATATTATAAAAATAAATAAATAAATACAATTTCAAATTCATGGTGTTGAAATAAAAGTTAACTGGGGATGAACAATGTTAGAAATCAGGCAAGTCCCTTTCCAGCTTCAGTCCACTTCTCAAAGAAAAGATTTAAATGACTAAAAAATAGTAAGTTTTATTCATAGTCTCTAGTACACAACAACAAGAAAAAGACTTCAGTTTAAAAAAGCACATAAGCTTAAAAATTCCTCGCACAAATGCTAGAAGCAATTTGGCCCACTGTTGATAGGAAAAACTGAGAAAGTAAGCAGAACTTTTGCCAGAAACCTGTTGTAATATGAGAATAAGTGTTAGGACCTGAGTTCTGAAAAAGGAGGAACATTATTTGGTAAAGGCCACATGCAGGATTCTCAGATTCTGAGCAGGGAGAGACAGCATTTTGTAAGAGCCGCATGGTGGAAGTCTGCACAAACCTATTTCCATAGACTCCGCCCCAAGCTACCTGGTCATACCAGGTAGCTTATCAGGAAGAACAAGAAAACCGTAAGAAGTTACCCCTAGACAACAGCCAAACATTTTAAGGAAAATCAGAAAGCTGGAACCTCTCTATATCATTTCCCTATATAATCTTCCTCAAGACCCAAGGCAGGGTTGATCTCCTTTGGGAGATAAAATAATATAAAATAAATAATATTTAAAATAAAATAATATTTAACAGTAAAGCGATATATTAAGCTAGAAATTATTCATGCAATTAAATAATAAAAACTATTAATATAAGGAATCAGACAAACAAAACAATATGAGTATTTATATGAGTGATATATGAATATTTATATGAGTTACTGCTACAGTGCCTGTAAAAGCAATAATAGAAAGACAATTTACTGTGTTTAGGTTATGGTCCATAGCCCGAAGCTATTTTCTTTACATATACTGTTGTACCTAATCTACACAATAATATTGCAAATTCAATATTCCTATCCTTCATTTACAAGATGAGAAACTGGGAGAAAGAAAAAAAGTGACACCTTGCAAGCAGCCGATCCAGGAAGTAGGTAAGGTCCTGGTTGGTTCAATCCCAGTGTCCCATATGATCCCCTGTGCCTGCCAGGGGCTATTTCTGAGCAGATAGCCAGGAGTAACCCCTGAGCGCTGCCGGGTGTGCCCCCCCCCAAAAAAAAAAAGAGAGGAGAAAGAAGAAAAAAGTCACATAGCTATTTGCAGTATGGCATAAATGAGAATTAAATCAAGGTCATTTTGAGTGAAACACATGTATTTTTCTGTACTGCCTGAATAGCAGGGAACTAGCCTGTGTCTGTCAAGGTTGCACTGATTCAGGTCTCATTTTTAGGAGTTTAGAAGCCATTTAGAGTACAGATATGCAAATACTCAGCCAAAACAAAGGGCAATAGCACAAAGCAAAATATGATATATTTTCCAAAGTGCGGGGAGAAATTAGAAAGGCATAGATCATAATGCATACAGAACACAGAATGAATTCTACTAAATGGGGAGATATTTGACTTCGAATTCACCAAGGAAGAAAAACTTGGATACTATGTCACAAACAAAATCACAGAGAATCATATACTGTGTAGTGTGATAAGAGAAAAGATCAGAGATTGGTTGGGCAATGCTGGGTGGGCAGGGGAGAATGAGGAAAATGCAGTGGGAGGTCTGGAGATTGACCACTAGATAGACTGACTACTAGAGGACTAAATGAAACAGTGAAGTAGTTCCTACAGGAAGAGGGAAGTTACAGATTGTTGATTTGGTAAGGGATAGGGGAGTGGCAGTGTTTGGCCAGGTAATGCTGTGCTTTTTAACATAGATTACTGAGTCATAAACACAGAGAGAAAGTTAATAGAGAAAGGAGGAACCCAATTAGTTTTCCTGGAACTAAGGAGGCAGCAGTGAAAAACCTGATGAGGACTGGTTTCATTCCCATTCACACATCTAGTGGAAATTAACTTGGCATTCATCTATGTCAGAGGTTTCTAAAATTTGTGGTCTTCCAATCCTTGCAGAAAAATAAAAAAATTACTCAGTCCCTAGAAGTTGGCCTTCTTTAAGCAAACAGAGAAATGTTTCCCTTCCTGTACTCCTTTTTTCCTTCTCTACACACACACACACACACACGCATACACACAAACACACACATACACACACACACACATACACACACAGAAAAAAAAACAACCATACACACTTTTAGACAAGGCACTAACAGAACATGAGACATAGTGATCTAGTCTGTGTTTGAAACTGAGTAAAGAAAGAAATCAACTTTGCCCTCAAGGGTTCATCACTAAGGGAAGCATTCAAATATATATATATATATATATAATAAAAATAATAAATTATTTATAATATATATACATATATATATATATATATATATATATATATATATATATATATATATTACTTCTGGCTTTATGCTCAGAAATCACTCCTGGCTTGGGGGACCATATGGGACGACAAGGGATTGAACCTGGGTCCATCCTAGGTCAACCACATGCAAGGCAAATGCCCTACCATTGTTCCACTGTTCTGGGTCCTGCATTCAAATATTTTTAAAGGTGACTAGATGATCAAAATGTCAAGAGCATTTCAGGCTAAGCAAATCACAGCTATCTGGTTGTAGAAGCTTATTGACAGACACTAATATTTCTGACACAGTGCATCTTTAGGGATGGTACTTTGACTATAAGTTGGGAGTTCAGCAGAGGATGAGGAGAGGCACGTAGCTGCTAGGTCAAAAAGAGAATTTCCATAAAGTTATAAATGTAAAAAGGAGAAAAATAGAACCATGTTGAAAAAGGCTTAGTGGCACATATAACAATGGAATATTATGCAGCTGTTAGGAGAGATGAAGTCATGAAATTTTCCTATATGTGGATGGACATGGAATCTATTATGCTGAGTGAAATAAGTCAGAGGAAGAGAGATAGATACAGAGTAGTCATACTTATCTATGAGTTTTAAGAAAAAATAAGGACATTATTGTAATAATGCCCAGAGACAATGGAGATGAGGTTTGGAAGGACCTGCTCATAATATGAAGCTCACCACAAATAGTGGTGAGTGCAGTTAGGGAAATAACTACACTAACAACTATCATGACAATCTTAATGAGTGAGAGAAGTATAATGCCTGTCTTGGATACAGGCAGGGGTGGGGGAGGTTGAAGGTAGGGCATTGGTGGTGGGAATGTTGCGCTGGTGAAGGGTGGATGTTATGTTTATGACTGAAATCCAACTATAATCAAGTTTGTAATCATGGTGCTTAAATAAAGATTTTATACAAAAAAAAAGAAAGAGGAAAAGGAAGTAGTGACATTTGGATTCTAATACCAGGCCATTCTTAAAAATACTAATTTTTAGAAGGCTGAGTGAAATAAGTCAGAGAAAGAGAGATAGACACAGAATAGTCTCACTCATCTATGGGTTTTAAGAAAAATAAAAGACATTTTTGCAATAACTCACAAAAACAAAAGAGAGGAGGGCTGGAAGGTCAGCTCAGGACATGAAGCTCACCACAAAGAATGATGAGTACAGTTAGAGAAATAACTACATTGAGAACTATCATAACAATGTGAATGAATGAGGGAAGTAGAAAGCCTGTCTTGAGTACAGGCGAGGGTGTGGGGGAGAGGAGAGAGATTTGGAACATTGGAGACGGGAATGTTGCACTGGTGAAGGGGGGTGTTCTTTACATGACTGAAACCCAACCACAATCATATTTTTAATCAAGGTATTTAAATAAAGATATTAATAAAAATAAATTTTAGAAGGCAAAAAAAGGAAATACCAGAGTGTAGGATACAGGAAATGAAGGCAAGAATAATAGTATACAAATCACAATTGTCCCACACAATTTTGATTGAGGGGATGTATATAAATATTCAGTCATTCAAGTGCATACAAAATCTTAAACACTTCTAGAGATTCAAGTCCCCAAAGTGTTAAAACTTCTAGAATTAAATGTTCTGATTTAAAAATTAGAGCCAACTGTCTTAGAAAGTAAAACAAAACTTCTAATAAAGATGTCCTGGGAAGTCTTGGTTTCTCAAGGCAGTTCTGAGACTTGGGAGGACTCTCTTATTTATAATATATTTTAATTTGCTGCTGTGTAGTATGCTGAAAGTGTGAAAATGAAAGTGGAATGTCTGAGGAGGAACTGACATGGAGAGTTTCCTCCTGGCTGACTCAACATGATGTTATCAGTGGGGTGGCATGCCAGGGGAGATCAGGACTAATTAAAGTCTGCCCCAAACGCCAAATGGCATGGACATTCAGGTTATGCTAGACAGTGTAAGGCAGCTGGCAGGTTACACCAGGGACTTTACTCAGCATAAAGCAGAAATTTATCCCAGATTTTAGGAGAAACAATTTCTCAGGATGACATGAAGTTAAGCTCTGTCCAGTCTTTTTTCTTTTGTTGCAGAAAGAAATTTGTAGGCAATAAAAGGAAAAGTGATGTAAAAGAAATTTTTTGAGGGAAGTTACAAGTTCAAAGAACTTGGTTTCTCCAAAGAAAGAAAGAGTGCTGCAAAGTAAAAGAGAGAGACTACACACCCAAAGATAAGTGCTGACATTCTCTAAAATGAAGTATTCCAACTTGCTTCAGGAAGTTGATCACACAGGGTCTTTCCCAAGCTGCATTGAGCTTGGAATCACTGTGAAAGTAGGAGCTACTGCTATAGCACTAACAAGGAAAAAGCATTTAAACTTAGATGGCCTCTTGATCTCTTTCGTCCTTCGGTATTAATTATCTCTAGATACTGTCTGACCTAATAGTTGATGGCAGAATGACTTCCCACATATCTTTGTCTTTCCAAAAATAAATAAATAAATAAATAAGCCCTCCTTCCCTCCCTCCCTCCCTCCCTCCCTCCCTCCCTCCCTCCCTCCCTCCCTCCCTCCTTCCTTCCTTCCTTCCTTCCTTCCTTCCTTCCTTCCTTCCTTCCTTCCTTCCTTCCTTCCTTCCTTCCTTCCTTCCTTCCTTCCTTCTCTTACTACTACCCCTCTCTTGGCCCTCCCTTCCTTCCTTTTCTCCTTTTCTTTCTTAGGCTCTAACCTTCCCCCTTCCCTATTTCTTGGACACACACCTCACTACTAGCCCTGTGCTCAGAGATCACTGCTGATACTTCTTGGAGGGCCTGAGGTTGAACCAAAGCTTCAGTAGCAATTGAAGTTCAATTGCAATGCAATCAATTGCAAACCAAAGTTTTGATTGCGGCAAAATCTGTCTACTTCTCCAGCCTTTCCAAAGTTTCTTAATTATATGACTTGCTGAAATTTATTGCCAAAGGGCTTCATGGTTGATCACCTACCCCACTTTAATAGTTTAGTAATACCTGTCTTGGAGTTTCTAGGGGAAAACTAATAATGTGGCTCATTTGAAAGCTTGTTTCTATAAATGAGTATATAATCTAACTCACTAAAATAAATAAGTATATAAATATAATTATATTCATTGCCTGTGACCTCTTTAGTTAAAAATCACTTGCACTGTTTTTGTAGTTCTCTGAAAACTCTGAAACATTTTTCTAAATCTGAGTAATTCAAATGCCATTCAAATTTAATTAAATAGAACCATTTTAGGTGTGCTTTGTATCAAAGCAAAGTAAGAAATGCAAACATGTTCAAAAAACTTTATATGTGCAATGACTTATGCGTAATGGATTATAAGAAAATTCGATAGGAAAACTAACATTTTTCCATGAGAAACTCAAAGAATAGGACATCAATATTAAATAATTCCGAATCAGTCTATACTTATCAAGCTAACCTTATCACCTTCGAGTGTTACTTTATAAAAACATGACAGACTTCATCCACTTGGTTAATAAGAAGTTACCTAATGCCTACCATTAGCAAGGCACAGTGTACATATTTTTATGAGATTCAAAGCATCCCAAGAGTATGTAATTTCTTAAGGTGCTTCAGGCTAAGTTAATTAAACAGTAAGTCAATCTTCATTTCAGAGTTTTTCTTTGCTTTAGAAAGAAGTTAGAATATATTTGTAACCATGCTCAAACTCAAGTCAACCATCTCAAGTGTTTTGACATCTATATTATCTTTCTAGCCTTACAGAGGCAAATCTTTAACATTGGAAAATAATCCTACTAACTCTGATAAACTTTCATGAGTGTAATGCTTCAGTGTATTTTTTAAACTGCAATTCTTGGGGTCAGAGCCGTAGTATTGCCTGTAGAGTGTTTGCTTTGCACATGGCTGATCAAGCTTTAATCTCTAGCAGCACATATGTTCCCCTGAGAACCACCAAACGTAATCCCCAAGAGCAGACCCAGGAGTCAGCCCCGAACACCACCAGGCTCTCTGGCTCTCTTTCTCTACACGAGATTCTAATACCCAATGTTAGCCTAGAAGACCGCCAAAGTCATGAATAAATATGGCATAATCTTGTTATACATACTATATGAAGATCAGAGAAAAAAAAATATAATGTAGGCTTTGTAGTCATACCCAGTAGTATTCTGGAGCTATTAACTCTGTTCCAATAAATGACTATTGGTGGTGGTACTCAAGGAACAATAACTTGTACCAGGAAAAGAAGCAGGGTTGGGCATACACAAAACCTTAACCACTGATCTATCTCTCAAGTCCAGAGTAGGGAAAATTAACACAAACATGAATGCATTATGAAGTAGAGCGTTTCATATGCAACTTTGAAACTGAAGAACTTAAAAAATCTTGAACTTAGCCACTGAAAGTTTCCCAAAGACTGATGTGTTTGTTCTGACTGTTCTTTTTCAAAGACAGTTAAACAATCTGAAAGAAATGTTTGAATTAAACACTACATTAAAATATGCATTGGAAACAAATCTACTTGATTGCTGAACTACATATTTAATAAATAATTAATACACTTTGGCATGATAATTCTAGGGAGTTAATTGCAGTGATTACCAACAGTTTTGTCAAACTATCATTTATAAAATTAAGAATCAAGAATATCAGCTTCTCATAATCCAACTCTCCAGAGTGAGAGGAAAACAAACTTTTCAAGCACTATGATCACCACTAAATAGTGGTATTTTAGGTCTGTTTCCTTTTTTCCTAATTTTTAATTATAGCACTGTGATTTACCAAGTTCATAAACAGTCATTTCAGGCATTAAATGTTCAAACATCTATCCCACCACAGCCTGATGATCTTTTCATCAGTATCCCCAGTCACCCACCTACCACCACAGCCCACCTTCATGCATGCCTAAACTAATTTATTTCATATTATTTATTACAACACAAAGGCAACTGGAATTATCAGATCTTAGATCAACACAGGTCAGTCAGAAATGATTTCTATTTCTCTCCATGGCATTACTAAAGACAGTATCTAAGGATATACTGGGCAGTGGTTTGGTGCTACTAGAACTTTCTTTGCTACTGAGGTTGGTTGAAGCCTCATCCCCTCCATTCTTCCTAGGTAACTTGACCTTACCTGCAAGACCCCGCCCATTTCATGGGAGGGGTCTTGGAAAAGGTAGATAAAGCTTTAACCAGAGAGGATTACGCGCTTTTTTGGTCTTTTGCCAGCATGGAGGTCAAAGGGAAGATGGCTGAAAGGCGTTAAGATGCAGGGCTAGCTAAGAATGGCTGAATGCTTAAAAGGTTATGATATAAGCCACACATGTGGTGGATAGGGCATGAATAAAGTTGATGCTTCCTGAAGCCTGCCTGTGAGTGAGTTCAATACCCGTCGCTTTCCTGGACCCCAGACCCACTGGTTGATGGGGAATGAAGCCACGTGGCCATGGCCTAAGAATAAAGCCTCCATCCTTCACCATCCACCACCATCACTAATTATTTAATCCTACAGTTGGTAAAATAATATGTAACTTTATCAACAGACTTATTGTGATACAATTGGGCTGACACCACAAATATTGAGGTGTCCACATTTCTACATCTAAAATAGGTAACTTGAAAGTTTGATAAGGTTAAGTATCGGTGACCATTATTTTCCTCCACAATATGGTGGCAGAGAAATGCTTTTTTTTTTTTTTTCTGGCCAACCATATGGTGGCAGTGGGCAAGAGCTGCCTGGATTTCCAGAGTGTGGGTCAAGAGGGCTCAACTTCACCCCATTTCTGAAGAAAATGCCTAGAGATTTCATCCCTGTAGTCCAATCACACCTGAGAAAACTTAGCTTCTCATATATGTTGCAGTTTCAGAGCTGGGCCCTTTCTGTCAAAGGGTATAAGGGGTGGCATTGGGCTACTGTAGTTCATGCAGGAAAGGGAATTTGCCCCATTTCTTTCTGAGAGGGTCACAGAGAATCAGACTACCTGAGAAGTAGAGGCTGTCTTTTATTTACTTATTTATTTTGGCACCTTAGCTTTAACTAAAATACTTGCAACCACATTAATAGTACAATGGTAGCATGCTCGTCTTGTTAATATCTGTCTGGGGTTCAACCCTGGTATCCTAAATGGTTCCCTGAACCCCTCCAGGAATAATCATTGAGTGCAAAGACATGAGTACAGTTGAATATGAGCCAGAATCCAAATACTTAAAAAACAAAAATTAAAATGAAGCCTCTTTGCTGACTATTTACTCTTCCATCATTACCACTTATCCCTGATACTATTAACTGGATCTCAGGGTAAGAACTCAGCTCCATCTATACAACTGTCTACTGACAAGCACAGCAACAATATCCTATAGGAAGCACATTTAAAACTCAGTCGTTCAAAATCTTATATGAACCTCTATAAAATGTGAGAGTTTATAAGTGTCTGCTTTAAAACATTACTCAAATTTGTTCTCTTTAATAACAGATAATGGGCCGGAGCAGTGGCGCAAGCAGTAGGGTGTTTGTCTTGCATGTGGCAAATCCAGGATGGACCACAGTTGGATCCCCCCAGTGTTCCATATGGTCCCCCAAGCCAGGAGTGATTTCCAAGTGCATAGCCAGAAGTAATCCCTGAGCATCACTGGGTATGGCCCAAGAAAAACAAAAAAAAAAAAAAAAAAAAAAAAACAAACGAAAACAAAAAAACAAATAAAAGTATTCTAACAAATTAATCTTCTATATAGATATTTATAAAACTAGTATGACCTTGATACAAACACTAATATTTCTGGTATATTGCAAAGATAATTTAAATCATTCAATTTTACTCTCTCCCACCCCAGTTTACTGATGAAAAATTGATAAATAATATTATGTATAAAATATACAGCATAATAAAAATATTATTCAGAAATAGATATAACTATCCTAAAAAATTGAGAAAGTCAAATTTAGCAATGGCCATGCTGAGTCTACCCCAGGGATAAAAGAATTGATAAAATGAGAAAAAACTTAAATATAAATTTTAACATGCAATGAATAAAGGGGGGAAAATTATGAGTATAAACAGAAAACTATTCAATAAAATTCAGCACCCACTTACAAATCAATCTCATCACATCAAGTAGATAAAAATTGCCTTAAATTGATTAAAAATTTATAGAAATAAAAAGCCTGTAGCAAATACCATTACAATGGAAATTTTTAAAAGCTTTTGCTTTAAAAGCAGGAATACAAGGATCCCCTGCCATTAATAACATAATAATGCAATTTTTAGCCAACCCAATAAAAAATAAAAAATTAACATAAGGTATAATAGTTAAAATAAAATTATTACCCCTAAATATTTGTCTATAGAAAGATACAGAGACTACAAAATATTAAAGAATATTGTGGAGAATGATGGATATAAGATTAATATGCAGAAGTGAATTACTTTTATAGTCTGGCCAAAAAACTAAAATAATAAGATACTCTATAATAAATTAATCAAAAATATAAAAGACCTTTAAAGAAAAGACTAGAAGAATAGTTTTGAACTTTGAAAGATACCAAAAGGAAAAATAAATGGGGGGATGTTTCTAAAAGATTATTCTATTCTTAACCTATGGCTTCTATTCTCCTTTCCTGTAATTCTGAACCAAATACTACTTCCTGGGCCTTTTGGTAAAGGAAAGAACTGGAATTTTAATGGTGGAAGTGGAGAAATAGGCAAATAGAGGAGTGAAACCCAAGGTATTTTAGTACTATGACAATAAGATATGTTAAGACAATGAAAAAATAATTTTAATGAATAAATTCAGTAATTCCTACTCATTTTATTACTATCCTAGTCCACTATTTCTTTGACACTCATAATCCTAAAAATAAATTTATTTTCCTGTAAAATTAGAATGTAAGTCTACTATTAGGTGTCATGTACCTGTCTATCTTCCAACCATTACATCTCTATATTCATGCTGTGTGGAAAATCAATCAGTATTGTAAAATGAATAAATGTTTTTAGAAAAGTAAATGACTAGTGATGAATCTAGGCTTCTCTCTCCTGCTATTCCAAGGGTTATTTCATTATACTTTTAAACATTACAGAAAAAACTTAACTGTATCTAACCAAAATTCTATTGCCAAAGTTTTTGAGCAAAACAGTATGAGGACAATAGCTATTCTTACTTAAAAATATCTTCTTTGTTTTCTTCTTAATATGGCTTCTCTACTATTTCCTTTTATGGAAAAAAATCAGTCATCCAATCTATTTATTCAAATGCTAAAAATTTCTTTTCATAATCAGAAAAGCTGGGAAATTATCATTTTGCAAAGTTCTTGAAAATAATATACCTAAATAAAAAAGATCTAGATTGCCACTCCATCAAAACACAATAGAAAATTCAAAAATTCAATTCTAATCTGACAGCTACCTCTTCTTAACAAGTATTAATTAAATTGCTGGGAGAGATAAGAGGGCTTTTAACAATAAAATTATATTATTTTCTGATTTGTGAAAGAGGCAAAATGTGTCTGAAGAAATTAGATGCTTGATTATACAATGCTGCTCAGGCATATGTGTGATTACTAAAAAGTACCTTTTTATATACTTTACAATACACACTTTTCTTAAAAAGTAGAAACTCACTCCCTGAAACTGATTGCCAATTTTGTTATCCAAATGTAACTTGTTCGTTCAAGTAAAACACAATCCAGTTGCTAAAAATGAAAAATTGAGTCACAGAACACCCACAAATGAGGTTGATGCATCACCTTTCAAGTCAGCACTTTTAGTACCATTAACATCCCTCAAGTAAAGAAAGAATAATTATAATTTCCTGTGACACTGGAAGCAATAAAAAGTCAACAATTTAAATGGTCCATTTTAAAAAAATGTGATTTTTTTAATACATCAAAGGCAGAATATATATAGTGAAATGAAAATGATGCCTTGATTTTAGGTAGGTCCAATTCATTGGAGCCATCTAAAAAATGATGTGGTTCTTTAAAATTAAAATTTTAAAAATTCAAGCTTTAAAAAAAACTCTTTTAGAGTGCAAATTTTATTTTTCAATAAACAATATGTTATTGAAGAATAAAAAACTTAGAAAAGCAATGTGCTATATTATCATTAATATTTATTAAGATTAAAAATTGTTTCAGGGTTGGAAAAATACCAGAGGATTTATTAAAGCTTAAATGTGGCCAAACCTTCCTCTGCATGCCAAGGTTCCCCAAATACTGCCAGGAGAGCCAACCAAATGTCTAGTGTAGCCCCAAGCACAGCTGGGTGTGGTTCAAACCTAACCCACTGGCCTCAATAATTACTTCAAAGCAAATTCTAAACTTTGGTTATTTTTCTGATTTCTCAGGTGACACAATTTTATATCATAAAATATTTCATAGGATTTTCTGCTTAAACAATATCTCAGGTTGTACTGTCTCCGATGAATGCTCATTATAAAAATATTTATTCTACTTTTCCTATTCAAGGAAAAAAAAAAGGCTTATTACTAAAATTTAAGTGACCTTTTTTAAATAACTTTCTTCGTAGCCCAATTTTCACACAACCATAGTACAAAAGTCCATGGCGTACACAAACTTCAGAATAATAATAATAATAATAATAATAATAATAATATCTCACAGGTTGCACAAAAAATTTTCCACTTTATGTCCAACTGAATACTGAAATCAAAACATTCTTAACTTCTATGCACCAATTATAATACAGATAAAATATGAGCATTAAGAGTATGAGTATACTATGTCTAAATTAAAAAAACACCAATAGGTGATATAGTATACTTATCTTGCATCTAGATGGATTCCTAACACCAATGGAAATCTAAGCATTATCAGGTATTATTATCTAAGCCTTAGCAGTCTCCAAGCACTTCTAAATATGGCCCAGTAGGGCTCAAACAGCACATTTTGTGGTCCTTATACCCAACCACCACACTAAATGGCTGAGCATTGCTAGGTGGGTCTCCTAGTCTTTTTGGAGATTCCTCCTCAACCCAGTATGTGAATATATTGGGACTGAGATAGGTCAAATGACAGAACACAGGTCTAGCATACAACCAGGCCCTGAATTTAATCCACAACAAAATATGGCTTCACAAGAATACCCCCTAACCATCACTCCCCACCAAGCACCTCCATGCCCAAATAGTGAACTGACAAACAGGCATTGAACCCTCAGACCTCATTGCTTGGCTGAGCAATGCCAGGAGTTTTTGTTTTTTGAAGAAAGAATTAAAAAATTACTGAGTTTTAAACAAAACTCTTTTTTTGTAAAGAGAGAAAACACATACATTAAGCATTGTGTTAAACCACATAACTTGAACCAACTTGTTCTCCCTCAAAAATTGAGGGGGAAATAATGGAGAGCACCAAAACCAAACAGTTGTATGAATATTGAGTAGAAATAAAAAATGATCAGACTTAAACACCAAATCCAAAGCCAACTACAACAGAATCGATACACAATCTACAACAAGCTAGACACAGAGGGGACCATTTATACTAGCAGCCTGGGGGTGGGGAGGAGGGATAATATGGAATGCATGCTGGGAACAGGGATGGAGAGAGGACAACATTGGTGGTGAGAATGGCCTTGATTCAATGTCACTATGTACCTAAAATACTACTGTGAATAATTTGTAATCCTCTTTGGTCAAAATAAAAATTATTAATAAAAAATAAAGAAAAAACATGTAGCTGGTAAAGTATCAATAAATATGTCTGGCTATACCACATTATTTTTCTCAAGTACTATGTACACTGTACTTTTTATATGTTCAATCAAATGGATTCTCTTAATAATTCTTTATATATTCACCTTTTTCCAATTGAATCCCTGGTAAAGCAAAAATTCTTTACTAATCAAGACTGTTTTTGATTCAATGGATCCTACCACAATATATAAATGCAGCTCTTAAACATAACAACATATTGAAAATTGAGTCAGTCAACATAATTATAGTAGCATTTGCTATACTTGACACTGAGGAATTAAATTTTTTATCTTTTTTATATTAATTCTAATTTAAATGGAAACAGCCCATGTGACTATAAATGCCACATTGAAAAGCATAGTTCTGAGGCAAGAGCGACAGTACAGAGGGTAGAACTTTTGCCTGGCACACAGCCATCTGGGTTCTGTCCCTGGCATCCCAGATGGTCCCCGAGCTTGCCAGGAATGATCCTGAACATAGATCCAGGAGTAACCCCCCCTGAGCACCACTGAGAATGGCCCAAAAACAAAAGCAAAAACAATTAAAAAAGAGAACAGAGCTTTATTATAAAGTTAAGGTCAAAAGAACTAGACTAACCATGTTCAGTATTCAATATGAATTATGGATGACCCTCCATATCAGGAAAAAACAATTCTTAAAACAGAAGCTGCTTCTGTTTTTCTAGAAAACACTAAAACATTTTAAATATTCTCCTAAATCCCTTGATTTTGAAAACAAAGCTTTTAGGAAAAAATTACTATAAAATATAGTTAACTGTTTTTTGTAATTCTTTGAATACATTTTAAAAGGTAGATAGCATTTATACAGTAATATATAATTTTCTTTTAAGTTATAAACAATTGAAAAAATTTTAAAGTACTGAAATTAAAACAAGAGCAATAAATAGGAATAGACAAATCTACCACATACAAAATTTATTTTAAAATCTTATTAAACATGATTAATCTAAGGGCAGATAAAGGGATCTACCTTATAGAAGGTATTAAAATAATAGCAACAAAAATTAAAATTAAGTATATTTGAAAGACACTGGTTAACTGGGATAATATTTATATATAGCTAAATCTAGTCATATTTATAACAGGCTGGAGAGCTAATACAAAGGGTTGACTGCATTCAATGCCTGCTAGAAACTTAGGTTTGATCCCCAGAATTGCATAGTTCCCAGAGCATAGAGCTGGGAATGACACCAGCACAAAGCACTTGAACATCTGAAGCATATTAGGTGTGGCCTTAATTCCAAAAACAGGCGTTCATAACTAAAACTCATTTCAAGTGACTCAATTAGTATAGAGGAGTCAGAGTTCACAGAATAAACATGAAACAATTCTGTTATCACTTTTTTTTTTTTTTTTGGTTTTTGGGCCACACCCGTTTGAAACTCAGGGGTTACTCCTGGCTATGCGCTCAGAAATCGCCCCTGGGTTGGGAGGACCATATGAGACACCGGGGAATCAAACTGTGGTCCTTCCTTGGCTAGCGCTTGCAAGACAGACACCTTACCTTTAGTGCCACCTTCCCAGCCCCCTGTTATCACTCTTAAGTGGGGGAAGTCTGTATATGGTCCCCCCACATTGCCTGGAATGATTCCTGAACAAAAAGCCAGGAGTAACTCCTAAGTAACCTTACAAATAAGTAAAATAAAAACCACTAAGGGGAAATAGACAAAAATGGTTTTATTAAAAATATAAATTTCTGCAAAGCAAATTAATAAAATAAAATGATAAATCAAAGACTAATTTCCTTAATAACACAAATAAAAATCAGAAAAACCCAAGAGTAGGGGGAAAATAATCATTATAAAATAAATACAAACTTTAATAAACATATTAAAAACATTAAATCCCACTATGGAAGTCAAAAGCAAATTAAGATATCATTAAGATATCACTGTTCACTTATCAGAAGACAATACATTTCTTGGTTTGTGAAAATGAGAAAGATTGAGGTGAAAAGAACAAAAGTATAATAAATGAGGAACTTGAGCAATAACACAGTGGTAGGTCATTTGCCTTAACTGAGGCCAACCAGGTTCCATCCCGGCATCCCACATGGTCTCCTGATCCTACCAGTAGGGGTGTTTTCTGAGTGCAGAGGCAGGAGTGAACCCTGAACGCCACCAGTGTAGCCAAAAAAAAAAAAAAGTACAACAAAAGCAAGCAAAAAATAACAACATAAAGCCTTCTAGAAAGAATAAAATAGCTTTCCCAATAGAAAGCCATTTGTTGGGGCGAGAGTCATGGTGCAGCAGTGGGACATTGGCCTTGCATGTGGCTGCCCAGGATAGACCTGGATTCAATCCCCGTGTCCCATATAGTCCCTCAAGCCAGGAGCGATTTCTGAGTGCATAGCCAGGAGTAACCCCTGAGCATCACAGGGTGTGGCCCAAAAAACAAAAAATAAATAAATAAAAGAATAAAAACTATTTGTTGGTCATAAATGATAACAGCTAATTTTTTATATATTCGACAAGACAATTAGCTACTATTATTTCCTCTGTTTTACAAAATAAGAAACTACAGTTAGAATTTACAATTTGCCCACAATGACACATGTAGTAATAAGTGTTAACTGTGCTTCAGAATTTTTACTTCTAGGTATTAATTCTAAAGATATGGTACATTTACCAAATAATACATGTACAATATTATCAATGAAGGCTGTTTAAAGGAACAGAAAATTAGAAGCACATTCGCCAGTAAGAGATTAAGTAAACTTTGGAACATCCAAACAATGTAATGCTGTTGAAATAACTGCTAACAATGTAGTTATTAAAAGTCAATAAATACAATAAATGTGCTCTAAGTAATGTTATTATAACAATAAAGCAGAGTATAAAAATCTTTATTCTTTATTTATTTGAAAGTATCAATGTCTACTTGCTTTTTGTTCATTTTGTTTTGTTTAGGGGCCACACCCAGCAGCTCTTAGAAGTTACTCTTGGCTCTGAGCTTAAAATTCACTCTTGGCAGGCTTCGATGATCATTAGGGATGCTGGAGATTGAACCTAGGTGGGCCGGTGCAAGGCAAATGACCTCCTTGCTATGCTATTGTTTCTGCCCCATGAAATTCTACTTTTATTTGTTGTACATATAAGAAGAAAGGTTTTAAAAGTGAGTGACAACTGTGTGTTGGATGTTTGGATGTTGGTGATAAAAATTGATAGCATAGGATATAGGGATGGGAGGAATTTTTAAACTGTTTCTGAATTTATGAATTTTGACCCATTACTTTAATGTATGTATGTGTGTGTGTGTACAGACCATTGTTGGTCATCAAGTATAGAAAGGTTAAAAATCAAAAAAAAAATCAAAAAAAAAAAAAAATAAAGAAGGGGCCGGGCGGTGGCACAAGAGGTAAGGTGCCTGCCTTGCCTGCGCTAGCCTTGGACGGACCGCGGTTCGATCCCCCGGTGTCCCATATGGTCCCCCCAAGCCAGGAGCGACTTCTGAGCGCATAGCCAGGAGTAACCCCTGAGCAGCAAACGGGTGTGGCCCAAAAACAAAAAAAAAAAAAAAAAAAAAAAAAAAAAAAAAAAAAGAAAGGTTAAAAATCACTTGTCTACTGCTTTGGTTACAACTGCTAGATGATGGAGCAGTTTGAGAAGGTTGAAGAACATAGTTTTAAAACTTCCTATTAGCTGCAGTGATACCATAGCATGTAGGGTGCTCTGGACATGTACTAAGACCTGAGGATTGGCAGCAATATGGAACAAAAAAACAAACATACAATAATATCAATACGTTAATTACCTATGTCAGAAATCAAACATCCTTTATTTTGAGGGGAGAACAAATACAATATTGAACAACTTCTACTATGTAAATATATAACCTAATCCAATAAGAAGAGATGGCCAAAGTAGCACAGACAGCTTAATAGGCTGTTTGTGTACAGGAGGACTGAATTCAATTCCTGGCACTGCATGGACCCCAAGCACTGAGTAAAATCAGACCTTGAGATCTATGTGGTGTGGCCCAAATTGAAAATCTATTAAAAAACAATATTTTAAAGGCTTTGCATTTTTAAAAATAATAAAATTTAAAAACACCTAGAAAAAATTGTATTCTAAAGAAAATTAAGCCCTTGTTAAAAAGACATAATTATAACAAAAATTATTGTTTGATATATATAAGACTTACTAAAAAATATGGATTTATGTCAGATTCACTGTCAATCAACAAGTCTTCACCAAAATAAATATGAATAAAAATTTATCTTAAAAAAAGATGTTTTAGTTAAAAAGGGAAGTAGTATTAAAATCAAATGCTAGAATGGAAAAGGTGATGTTCTTTATCAATAGTATATATACTTATAAAAGAATAATTTGCGTGCATATAAAATCTAATATGTGCCATGATTAGAGATGATATACATATTACATGTAAAAATTTGACATCAAAAAAAAGCTTATGCTCTAGTCCAGGATGCTTTTTGAACAATGGGGTCAGAGAAACTTTATATTTGCATTTCTATATGTAACAATGATGATCACATCTAACCTATATGCATACTCCAATGTATTCTTGATTATGAAGTAAACATGATGCCAGGCTCTATCATAGTGGCTTTTAATAAATTCAAGTGTTATTATAAATTATTTCTTCATCTTCTTTCATGCTCATTTTAAATAAAATAATTCTTGAGCTGAATATCTCAATAATAGCAGATGATGCCTCTTGAGAGATCTTCTGGATATTTGCAATTTTTAATGTATATACTATTGCTGAATTTAATTTTCTTTCTTCTCCAACTATAATGCTTTTTAAAATCTATTGACATGTACTAAGTAAGAAATTCCTTTCATAACTCATATCACACTTTTTTCATTGGCTGATAAGACAGGTCAATTTACTCTATTTAACACAGGAAAAATTGACAGGGCATCTTATTAAAGTATTTTAAATAAGCAATAATGTTCTACAGCAGGGCTGGTAAATAGAATTAATCACATTGGTAGGGGCTGGAGAGATAGCATGGAGGTAAGGCATTTGCCTTGCATGTAGAAAGATGGTGGTTCGAATCCCAGCATCCCATATGGCCCCCCGAGCCTGCCAGGAACGATTTCTGAGCATAGAACCAGGAGTAACCCCTGAGTGCTGCTGGGTGTGACCCAAAAACAAACAAAAAAATCACATTGGTAAACTTTAATTGACTTGTACTGATTATTAAAAGTATGGTAATAAGTTTATTCTTCTGTTGCCTTGAAATATAGTTAAAAACATAATTTCTAGAATTCTGTTTCTACTAAGTTTTACCATATAAAGTTAGTCACCCCCTGTTTCGCAAATTTTATATTTTTTAGTGAGGAAAAAAATAGTAAATATCACACTTTATTATCTGAGATCCAAATAAAGTAATACATAAGCTGAATTCTTATTGCTATCCTCATCTTACATTAGTTTTTGCATGACTAACCTGGGTAAAATAATATATTTTTTATAATTCCTTTAAAGAAGGGGAAAAAAACTCTACTGAAAAGTCATCAGAACTCTGCATACTTCAAGAATTTTCAAGTTGAAATCTCCAACATTTTACGAATGCAATTTATTTCATAATTCATTGTGAATTTCAATATTTAGATATATATGTATATGTATATATATATGGATATATCATTGAGAAATTCTGCTGGTATTGGAGTAATATAGATATGATAATCAAACCCTGGTTAGCCCTTTGCAAGTCACAAATGCTACCCACTGTACTATCACTCTGGACCCTCTGTAATATATTTTTGAAAGGAATAAAGGAAGATGAACTAAACCTTAAAAATATATACATTTATTTCTATTTTAGTAGATGACTGCTTTTTATCTCCAAAGTTTCTTGCACTTCTAGACTCCAGTGGGGAGCAAAGAAAGAATATAATTGTTTTGTATCCTCCTGTCCAAATGCATACCACTGTTAATCAAATGTTTTAGCTCTGGCTTATCCAAGAGCCACTCTAATGGTGGATAAATCATTTAAAATTTTTATTTTTTTGCCACTATCTTCACTATCACCAGCTCTGTTTGTGCCATTATGATCCCCTTCCTAATGATAAAGTTTCAGCAAGTCTTTTTTGTTTGTTTATTTTTGGGTAACAGCAGCAGCGCTCAGGGGTTACTCCTAGCTCTATGCTCAGAAATTGCTCCTGGCAGGCTCCGGGGACCACATGGGATGCCACGATTTGAACCACCGTCCTTTTGCATGCAAGGAAAATACCTTACCTCCATGCTATCTCTCCAGCCCGTCAGCGAGTCTTTTTATTTATCTTGCAGAATAAGATTTTGCAAGCACCCATCTTCCTGTTTCATTTTTATCTTCCTACACAACTCAGATTATTTGGTAGAGTAGAGCAGGGCTGGAGTTTATGTTGGTGAAGTAAGGGAGGCAAAGTCATAGAGGACCAAGTAGAATGTCAGTATTTCAGCAGGATGACAAGATTATACCTGCAAATAGTGTTCTGGAATGAGGAGACATCGCTTAACCTGGTGAGGAAGGTGCCATATATTTTGTAGTAGAGGTGGCTGGTTATAGACTACTCTGAAAAATAAAGCACATGAATGATACAGAAAATCTTGCTAAATGGCCCACAGTGGGCTCTGATAGGCCACATAGAATAAAAGTAAAGCAAGATTGGCTATATATATGGAACCTGGTGAAATAAGCAGCTACATGAAAGATAATGGTGCCTATTATTCAGGATCAGTAAACAATCTATAAATAATAGAAAATCAGAAAGTTATCATGAACTCTAATAAGAATTTGAAATGGAATTTCTGAATTTGAAATGGAAGCACTAGTCTGAAAAACTCTTTTACAAACTGTCTTACCTATTCTACAGGTACAAATGTGTGTAGGAGGGTGTTATACATCCCTTAATTCTGTCAAATGCAGTCTATATAATGATACTACCATAGTTATGCAGTACCTAGAACCATTACTATATACTGTATTCAAAACACATTCTTTCACACTAAAAATTAGCTAGTGTCCATGTGAAATGGTTTATCACAGAACAGGGTTAAGCAAAGTACAAGAGCAGCCTAGAGTTACAGATCAGAGAAAATAACTATAAGAACATGTCAAAAGATAAAATCCCTAGCTTAAAGATGTTCTTACTAGCCCAACTGAGGGTCATCCATATATCGAAATATAGAGTGAAACTCAGAGATATGTCTTACAGCACTGAAATACATACCTGGTTTGCATAGGACTGGGGTTTTATCCCTGGCACTACATGGACATCTTAGAGCCCACCAAACCCTAGGCTCTGGAGGCTTCTAGCACTACTGGAGATACCACTCCCCACAAAACCAAAAAATATACAATGATTAGTAATGGACTAAAACATATTGACTAAAATAGAAAACCTCCACTGCTGGTGGGAATGCCGTCTAGTTCAACCTTTATGGAAAGCGATATAGAGATTCCTCCAAAAACTGGAAATCAAAGCTCCCATACAATCCAGCTATACCACTCCTAGGATATACACTAGGAACATAAAAATACAATACAAAAAAAAATCCCTTCTTTACACCTATATTCATTGCAGCACTATTTACCATAGCAAGATACCCTTCAACAGATGAGTGGCTAAAGAAACTGTGGTACATAACACAATGGAATATTATGTAGCTGTCAGGAGAGATGAAGTCATGAAATTTTCCTATACATGGATGTACATGGAATCTATTATGCTGAGTGAAATAAGTCAGAGAGAGAGAAAAACACAGAATGGTCTCACTCATCTATGGGTTTCAAGAAAAATGAAAGACATTCTTGCAATAATACTTTTCAGACACAAAAGGGAGAAGGACTGGAAGATACAGCTCACCTCATGAAGCTCACCTCAAACAGGGATGTGTTTAGTTAGGGAAATAACTACATTTTGAACTTTCCTAATAATGAGAATGTATGAGGGAAATAGAAAGCCTGTCTAGAGTACAGGCGGGGGTTGGGTGGGGAGGAGGGAGATTTGGGGCACTGGTGATGGGAATGTTGCTCTGGAGATGGGTGGTGACTGAATCCCAAACACAATCATGTATGTAATCAAGGTGTTTAGATGAAATATATATATATATAAATATAATATATATATATATATATAAAACCAGGGTCAGCATATTAGTAAAGAGTATAAGAAGCTTGCCCTACAAATGGCTGACCCAGTTTTTGATTCTTTGGCATCACAGATGGTCCCCAGAGCACCAGTAGGGCTAATCTCTGATCATAGAGCAGAAAGAAATCCTAAGTATTGATAGATGAGAATTAGTTAACTAACAGGAAATCAGAAGAACACACACAACATACATTGTACTCATGAATAAAAGGAAAGTTTAAAAATGATAAGGATTGGCGTTGGATCCATAGTACAGTGGATAGAGTATTTGCCATGCATGTAGCAGACCCGCTTTCAATCCCCAGCTCACAATATGTTTCCTGAGTACTGTCAGGAGTATAATTCCTGAGAGCAGAGTCAAGAGTAAGCCCTCAACATCACCAGGTGTGGCCCAAAATTGATACATGTGTATATGTGTAGATATATGCATGTACATATGTGTGTATATTTATACATATGTGTATGTATATATATGTAATAATGAGATATAGTTTCAAAATAGCTCCCCACAAAATGAGTATCAATTACAAATAAAACATAATGATTTTAAAATGGAGAGTTGGGAAGACATCACCACCAGTGCTTATACCTAAAGAGAGCTAACAAGAATACTAGCAGACTAACTCCTAGACTTCAACTTTACTCCCATGCCATATTTAGAATTACACAGTGAATAATCTATGAAAATGTCTAGTACAGAGCTGGTATGCAACATGTACTGAGATTAAATATTAAAATTTAAAATTAAAACATTATTATTATTATTATTATTATTATTATTATCATTATTATTATTTAGTTTTTCGGCCATACCCAGTGACGCTCAAGGGTTACTCCTGGCTTTGCACTCAGAAATCTCTCCTGGCTACAAGAGCCACCCACTGAGTGGGAGAAACTATTCACCCAATACCCATCAGATAAGGGGCTAATCTCCAAAATATACAAGGCACTGACAGAACTTTACAAGAAAAAAACATCTAACCCCATCAAAAAATGGGGAGAAGAAATGAACAGACACTTTGACAAAGAAGAAATACACACGGCCAAAAGACACATGAAAAAATGTTCCACATCACTAATCATCAGGGAGATGCAAATCAAAACAACGATGAGATACCACCTCACACCACAGAGAATGGCACACATCACAAAGAATGAGAATAAACAGTGTTGGCGGGGATGTGGAGAGAAAGGAACTCTTATCCACTGCTGGTGGGAATGCTGTCTAGTTCAACCTTTATGGAAAGCGATATGGAGATTCCTCCAAAAACTGGAAATCGAGCTCCCATACGATCCAGCTATACCACTCCTAGGAATATACCCTAAGAACACAAAAATACAATACAAAAACCCCTTCCTTACACCTATATTCATTGCAGCACTATTTACCATAGCAAGACTCTGGAAACAACCAAGATGCCCTTCAACAGACGAATGGCTAAAGAAACTGTGGTACATATACACAATGGAATATTATGCAGCTGTCAGGAGAGATGAAGTCATGAAATTTTCCTATACATGGATGTACACGGAATCTATTATGCTGAGTGAAATAAGTCAGAGGGAGAGAGAAAAACGCAGAATGGTCTCACTCATCTATGGGTTTTAAGAAAAATGAAAGACACCCTTGTAATAATAATTTTCAGACACAAAAGAGAAAAGAGTTGGAAGTTCCAGCTCACCTCAGGAAGCTCACCACAAAGAGTGATGAGTTTAGTTAGGGAAATAACTACATTTTGAACTGTCCTAATATTGAGAATGTATGAGGAAAATGGAGAGCCTGTCTAGAGTACAGGCGGGGGTCGGGTGGGGCGAAGGGAGACTTGGGACATTGGTGATGGGAATGTTGCACTGGTGATGGGTGGTGTTCTTTACATGACTGAAACCCAAACACAATCATGTATGTAATTAAGGTGTTTAAATAAATTAAAAAAAAAAGAAATCTCTCCTGGCTTGGGGGACCATATGGGCCACCAGGGATTGAAACATGGTTCATTCTAGGCTAGTGCCAGCAGGGCAGATGCCTTATGGCTTCCGCCACAGCTCTGGCCCGGAAAACATTCAGTTTAGGTATAGAACATCTTTAGAAGTTCAATAGGGTTTTAATTTGAGACAATTTCTTCCTAACATTTTTTCCTTTCCTCCCCTCCTTACTATAAAGAAATATTTTTTAACTTGATGTGAGCTCAGGGATTACTTTTGATTCTGTGCTCAGGGATCATTTTCTTGGAGCTTGGGGCATAATCTATAGTCAAGGATCAAATCCAGGTTAGGTATGTATAAGCTATACTATTCTCCAGCAGAGAATTATTTCTTTTTTGACTAAGATGCAATGGAGAGGAGAAACCTTATGTCTCTAAAACCTAGAAAACTAATAAATAAAAATAAACTTAATTTAACAACATCGTGCAGTAACAACTATGAAATTACTAATACAAATTTTATGCAAAGGATTTTATTTTTATTTCATAAGAACTAAAATTTAAAATAATAATTTATGATACTTTTTGTATATATTCTACTACATTACCTGTGCCTTCTGTTGTAATACTAAAATCTTTATTAACACAAGCTTTGGATTTATAAAATTATTTCATCTTCAAATTTAGCAATATTTTTACATGTTCATGAATAAAAAATAAGAATGTGTGATTAAGGTCACAAGATAAGTATAAGTAAATCAAAGTCTTCTCTGGTCTTCAGACTCCTAGTGTGCTATTGCTCTAAGCATAATCAAATATTTATTGAGTTCCCAGGCAGTACTGGGAGTGAAAAAAGATAGGTCAGAAAGACCCTTAGGACATATGCCTTATTAACAAAAACTGTCAATTAAAATAAAATTAAATCTATTTTGAATTTCGAGATAGGACATCTGCTTAAACTATTATGTCTAAGGTGGGCAGAATGCCATAAAGCAACCTGTTTCCACAAGGACACAGTTAAGTAGAATGTCTTAAATACTGAGAAGAAATGACTGGAATTTTAAAACTATCCCATTCACTTTACCCATCTGTTATGTCTTCTGTTACAGTTAAAAACCAAAAGGGAAAATATTTTTAGAGAAAGACAGCATACAGTCTCTTTCAGAAAATCATCATAAACAGCATTATATTGAGCCTAGATTTTTAGTCTTCCATTGTCTGTCCCCACCTTATACCCTAACCAACCACCAACATAAACAGAACTAATTCATCAAGACTGTGTTTATGAGTCTTCCCTCACTGCCATTCCAATCAGTAAACACTAACATACAATGATTTCCCTCAGTATATATTTGAAAATTGAGTTATTGTGTTAATCTCACCCACGTATTTTCTAATTTCCTGTATGATATTAGCATTAGTCAGTGTCAAGGTGTGTTCATAAGACATGTGGATGGTTGTTGAATCCAAAAGAAATCCAAAAGAATAAAATTAAAATAACTTTTTTTCACAAATATTGACCAAAAATTGTTGATCTTTGAGATGATTTTCAAAATTCACCTCCAATTATTATGTACTATTTATTTCATATAGTGGCTTTCAAAGTTCTACTCTACAAGTAGTTGAATGCTATTAAATAGAAAAACACAAAGAGAAAATAAAGAAGGGGAAAAGAAGGTACTATTTATGGATAAGACTGACACACGAAACACAAGCCAGATAAAGTGGATCCAAATTTGGATCTTAATATTCTATTAACTAGTTGAAAGCATAGAATAAAAAGATGTCATAGATCAGATATAAAATTCAAGGTGAGTTCAGAGTAAAATAATTAAATAAATCAACTCTTCAAGAGGAATTAAATCCCATTTCTGTAGATAAGATATAAATGAAAATTATCCTCAAGAGTTTTAATATAAAAATTATAAAATTTATTAAAGACTGACTCAGTGCTGTTGATGCTTATCATAAAGTTTTATTATTATTATTATGTTAATTTTTATAAATCAGTGATACAATACTAAATGTACCTTAAACTGTTCTATAACATTTAAAATATAATATTTTATAATACACATAAATTGGATAAAATTTAAAGTTTTCAATTGACTATAATGAATACTAGGTAAAGTAAGTGGTTTGCATATTTGAGCTAAGTGCTACCTAAATCTTTTTAATGTGAAAGTCTAACAAGAAGGACTAGTCATTATTTTAAAAACTTTATGAGAATAAAATGCCAATATCTATGTCAAAATTCTTCTGATATTATCAATAGAAATGTTGATTTTCTACAATGGGAAGGCACTAGATGTTTAAAAACTTTGCCCTATGATAATGAAATGCCCAACATTTATGAAAAAAGACCCTCTAATACTGTCCAATAAAATGTTGGGTTTCTATAACTACTAACCACTAAGAGTTTCTACAATGGTAGGGGCTAAGAGTTTTCACATGCCAATATAATTATACACTAAGAAAGATTAATACCCACATCTTTTAATATAAATAACTAGGCCCCAAACTATCAACACACATAAAACTGTAGAAGTTGCACACAATTCTGCAATTAAGTTTAAGACCTTACAGGAAATAATATTAGAGATTACTATAGATTGGAATGTCAGGGACATAAAAATAAATGAAAGGAGAAAAAAATTACATGGTAAAATATCAAAGAGAAATTTGAGAATCCACAGAAACCCCAAGTGGTATATTTGCCCTTCTAATCAATGATTAACTTTAGCCTTTAAAATATTATATAGATTAATGTAAGATTTAAAATTATATATTATAACATATTATATATTATATATTATATAATATATAGTTATCTATCATGTTTATAATTTATATATGATTATGTAAGATTTAAAATCTAATATAAATAAGAGCATATAGATTTTCCCCCTCCCACATAAACCAATGTTGCCCTGAATGAGAATCTGACAGACAAAGCAATATAGGCAAGAATTAATATTCTGAGAAAGAAAGGCTGCTGAGCATTCTTGAATGATAGCATAATGCATTCTTCCATCCACCATTCTTCCACAGCTATATATAAAACAAGTCTGTAATTTATCCAGAACTCTACTTCTGATCACCAAAAGTTCCCCAATTTTTCAGTATCTGTGATAAGTCATATGGTGGCAAGTCTATGTCAGTTCTGATGAGTTCACTCTGTATTATTATTTAATCATAGATTTTCCACCAATTATGACAAATGAGATGTGAGTAAAAATCTGGAATAAACCAGTAAAAGAAAATACAAGAAAATAATTCCCTCACCACCCTGTGGATAGGCATATACTCTCTGTGAATCTAAAAGCATACACAGGTAGATGCAAATAAAAAAAGGAGAGGGAAATTAACATCTTAGGTGGTCAGACAAAAAGACTAAATAAGAAGGTAAATAATAACCAGGAAAAGGGATTAGTCAGCAAATATCTGAGAAAAGCAAGAAGAAATTCTGTTCCCAACACATACCCCTAAAATGCTATTTCCATATGCTCATTTACTCTAAACTAGGAGAAAACACAATCTTGTTTTGTACAGCATTTAGTGCATTACAAAGAACATTTGAAGAGTAATAACCACTATTTAAGGGTGAAAGAAAAACACTGGTTCAAAAATAGCAAATCATACAGAGCAAAGACCAGCTTGAATAAATTTGGTGTCTGTTTACATCTACTGAAAATGGCTGTATGCAAATCAACACTATAATGATCCTATGAAAATGCATTTTTCTCACATAAATATACTGCTAAGGAGCAATGGCATTGTAACTTGATTCAGCTCTCAGATTCTGTGCACATATTGCCAAGTGTCAAATATATTCATGTGCATTTATATTTGAGTGTTGCTTTGAGTGGAAAATTATAAAACATCCATTCAAAAATAAAAATAAAATGGATTTATAGAATTATTTAGCACCATAGATGAATGTTATTTATCTTACAGTTAATAAGCATTTTCAAAAGGAAGTTCTGACTGAAAACTTAAAATTAAATCACACCCACAGGTTCCTCCAAAAATGAATATTCCTCATAACCTCAACTATTGTTAGACTTTTATTTCCAGTCAAAAATAACTGAATAATATATATTTTACTGAATTGTCTTCTTTTTTGGAGCAATTCAGTAGTTCAATTTCTCATTCAAGTATTAACTGAACTTATTTCAATTATTCTATATAAAAATGTTCTTGCAAATGCCTCATTAATGAAGAAGTAGTTTAGAAAGTTGAAAAGCTCTCTAAACATCGATTAATTCATCTTATAGGTTTAACAGTCCAGCAACCATCTTTTTCTCATGCTTAATGGCCTCAACCAATCTCCAACTTTATACGCTATTCAAAGGTTAACAACTGTAAATATTTTTCCACTTGGATTTTTATGCTTAACTCTGCAGAGCACTTCTAATTAGATATCTCTTAGATATAAAATATTACATGTTAAGATGTGAATTCATTATATCCCCCATTAATCCCCCCATGTCTTTTCAATTTCACTTAAAACCTACACTCATCTTCCAAATGCTTAGAAAATTTTAGTCACCATGATTCCCCCTTTTCCTCTCACAGTTCATAGTCCACCAAATAGCAATTGACGCTCCCTTCAAAATATACTGAATAGCGATGGTGGTACAGTGGTGATCATAGCTGCCTTCCAAAATATACTGAATATGTTAACACTGCACAGTATTCTTACTCTACCTCAAGCATTTGTTGCCCTATACAGATGAGAAAACTTCTCCCAGTTCTGATATTCTCCCATACCATGCACAAAAAATATATACAGTTATCTTTTCCCTTTGCCACAAAACTATTTCAAAACCATGGGGCTGGAGCAATGGTGCAGTGGTAGGTATTTGCCTTACACACAGCTGACCCAGGATGGACCGTGGTTCAATCCCCCAGAATCCCATATAGTTCCCCTAAGCCAGGAGAGATTTCTGAGCACAGCCAGAAGTAACCCCTGAGCATCACCAAATGTGCCACTCCCCCCTCAAAAAAAAAAAAACTATTTCATAAACAAAATCTGATTATGTTAATTATACTTTCAATCCTTCTCTGCTCATTTTTACCAAAATTAAACTTCCTAATCTGGATATTTTACTAATCCTGTTTACCAATACTAAATTTCTTAAACTGGATAACTATTCCCATTTATCACAATTGTACTGTCACTTATTCCATCTCGGAAACACTAGCCTCCTTGCATTTCCTCGTTTGTTTGGGTTTTTATCCATTTTGCATTTACTGTCCCCTTAAATGGTTTTCTCCCAACTATTTTTTGGGGGGGCCACACCCGGCAGTGCTCAGGGGTTACTCCTGACTGTCTGCTCAGAAATAGCTCCTGGCAGGCACGGGGGACCATATGGGACACCAGGATTTGAACCAGCCACCTTTGGTCCTGGATCGGCTGCTTGCAAGGCAAACACCACTGTGCTATCTCATTGGGCCCTTCTCCCAACTATTTTTATAGTTTAAGACCTCACCTTCATATTTTTACTTAATAATTTCCTGACCCATAATATCAAATTGTGCTCTTCTCTAATATTCCCTTTCTTCCACTCTTACTGTTATGTGATAATAAACTATAAATTATAACTATTCCTTATATGAAACAGTCAAAATGACTGTTTTCTTCATGGTTTCCTTCACAGTAAATCAAGTCATAACTCTCAGATAGTGGGTGCACAGTAACTTGTCCAATACCTCTACTTATTTTCTTACCAAGACACAAATTTGCATATCTCTGATTTCCTTCTTTCTTTTATATGTATAACTCAGTTTATAGACCCACTATCTGCCCTTCTTATGGATAAGACATATTAAGTGTCACTGACATGTTTGAAGAGTGGCTGTGTGAGAATGTGGTTTTAATAAAAAATATGTATATTTTATATTATATATTTATATATTTTATATATATTAATATTTTATATATATAAATGTAATGATGTTCTAGTGTTGGGTGAGGCCTTTTTTGGCAAGGCACAGCCCAGCATGGCCTAGCACCTCTAGCCCCTTTAGTGAAGCGGTCTGAAGATTACAGGGTAAAGGCGGAGAGATTAATTCACAAATATCAGTTAAAGATTCATTAGAGCTAGCTTGGTTTATTCTATGGTCCTATCCGCCATGTGCATTTCCTCACATGGCTTCTATGCTCAGCTTATTCCAAGTAGCTTCTCCTAAACTGCTTCTCCTCTGGTTCTCTGCCTCTTTCTCTCAGGAGCTCTCCATGCTTCCTTGCTCTCCTCTTCCTTCTCCCAGCCAGCATCTTTTTTCTTTATTCCAAATTGCAGAAGCCTCCCAGGTTTGGGTGGACCTGACCATCCAGGTGAGATTAACAAAGGGCAAAGGGAGAAAGGTAGCTCACATGATAGGTTCTATTGTTTCCCTGTATTCTCTCTCAAATGTTTCCCTGTATTATCTCTCAAAGGTATTCTCCTTTGCAACTCTAATGGGATTCAGACTTCCAAAAGAAAGTATACCTTGCTCAACCTCAAAAAATTTCTTCAATCTGTTGGAAGCTGCTTTGATGAATACATGCCCTCATTTTTTCATCTCCCCTGTGCTCAATGCACAAACTTCTCTTCCTCTGCTCTCTCCTGCGTTTTCATTATTTTTTTAATATCCTCTGTACATGAGAACATTCTCTCTCTCCTTGCCAATGTACAGTTTCTTAGTGATTTCACATGAGTTATTTACCTCAAACATTACTTGTAAAAAGTCATTACAAATAAAAGCAGCTAAGAACTATCAGTGCTTAATTTGATACAAAGCTACTATGGTGTATCAATTAATCATTAAATGAACTTATTAGAATAGTACTACTTGGTTCCCCAAATCACACATGCTAAAATATTATCAGGAGACATAGTATAAATGATTTATTAAATAAGCAAATGAACTAGAATTTGATCCTTGTTCTATCAAACTGCTACAGGAGCAGCAAAAATGGCCTTCAAACAAGTACTATGAATGTCTTTTTATCAAGTTTAGGCTGTTTTAAAACCATTATTTCTATTTCTATGAGATAAACTCTACAAATTGCAAAAAAAAAAAAACTGTAAGAAGTATCTACTTCATAGCTCCAAGGTAATAAATCAAAGAATTCCCTCTAAAGTATTATGTAATGTGTAGAAAAACACATTGATTTAATGAGTATTTATGTATTAGGATCAACAGTCACAATATTACAATTATTGCTTTCAATTTGCATACATATACAAAGCTAAGGGCAAAGTAAAAAGACTGATATTTGCAAGCCATGAAGGCCAGATGAAGGTCAATGATCTCTGGAACGGTAAATCACTGCCATATTCCAATCCACCAATTACAATCAATCCCCCTAGTCTCTGCCTACTTGACAGAGCTTCATTTTTAAATACCTTTTCACCCCAAGTTGCTTTGCTGGGTTCACATATAAACATCCCACCCAAAGGTGAGTTTGAAGGAGTTTCTGAAAGCCACCTCAGTCAGTCACCTTTGAAATGGCCCTAGATTTGTCTCCACAGTGGCTCTGTGCTAGGTTGCTATGGTAAACAACCAGGCCAGATTGCTGTATTCAATTCTTTGCCAGGGTCGTCATAGTGACTGCAAAGGACAGCTTCTTAGAAGGACCTCACAAGGGCATGTTTCCATGGTGACCCTATCTTGCATTTTTCCAAAGAACTTCCCTGCAGTTGTTCAGTGACCAAACACCATATTCATTTTGAGAATAACTCTGGAAGGTATTTCCCAATGATTCCATCACAATGTATAAGGAATCAAAAGAGGTAGATAAATGAGCACACTGAATACCTAAATGATAGAAACTAGTCCCTAATCACTTCAAAAAGAACTTGCTTTGGAGAATAATGAAAAATATTTGCAAAATGTTTGTTAGAGGTGTCTGTAATGAATTTTTATCAATTAAAAGGTCTGAAAAATAAGTCTGGTGAAAGGTAATTCAAATTATTAAAAGTTCAGATTTCTTAAATTTTATGACATAATAGCTAACTAGGCAGAAATACTCTATAATGAGCATCAGACAAAAATATAAATATAAATGGATCATTCAGTTACAATGAGTTATGAAGAACCCTTTATATAGCAAAATACAAAATAGTTTTAAGTCAAAGTTTCAAAATGTATTTTAATTAAGTGAGAACATTCCAACTTCTTTTCAATTTTAAATATGAATATAGATCATTTTTGAACAGATGCATGGTTTTATGTCAATTTACTAGTCTCCTTGTAAAAAATAATTTGTAATTCATTAATTACTGTGCACTTTTTAGCATTCAATCAAGAGCAAAACCATCTAATTACTAATTTATATCAAAATTCATTTAATAACTATTCAATTTTGAAGTTCAAATGCTATAATTGTATTTTTGTACAAGTGCCCTCCTTTTATGTTCACTCTAATTGATTACAAAATAAATAAGTATTTACAGGACATTTACTATATGGAAGAGGTCAATCCAAATTCCAACCAAAAACATAAATGTGAAATTATACATATTTATACAAAAAAGAAGTGTAATTCATATTTAGTGTACAATAAAGTTTTGTGTAAATTCATACTTTTTTCAATGGTCCAGCATTTTATACTAAATTTACCTCCACTTCATAGTGTTTAGAGTTTTCTGCTCAGAGGCTTCTATATATTTTTATGAATCAAAGAACTCCTTGAAATTTTTATTCACTATGTACGTATTAGCTACCATGCAGAAAACACTGATCTAAGGTCAAAGAACAAACAAAAACATTCTACTTTAAGCTGCTTAGCTTATAGACTATGAAAGAGAAAAATCACACAAAGTAATGGCAGGGTAATTAATTATATATCTGTAAAAAGAGATTAAAGGAAAGGAGAAAATGAAGCAGAGAGGAGAGGAGTCCCAAACAATAGTTCATCTAATGACTATGGATGAATAGGGAGTATTAGAATCCCCCACTATATGACATAGTATGTTAAATATTATATTCAATATTAACTAAAATTGTCACAAGACAATTAAGAAAAATCTTCCACAGAGCACTGGAACAGAGAATAATCAAAATAATTGTCAATGTCCCCATTTTGATACTTTACGAAAGACAGCATGCTCAGAGAAAATTGATACCATCAGATCTAATCCTATTTTATTTCAAGAGCAATATAAACATAGGCAAGTTATACTTGTTTTCAAACTTCCTCTCAACTTTAAAATGAAAATAGTGGTGCAGATCTCTAAATTAAACAACTGAGGAAAATCATCTCAATACTGAAATATCATGGATGATAATATAATGTCTGGCATTTGCTTTAGAATTCATTAGAGTAAAAAATAAGGAGAATGATGAAAAATGAACGAAATGCTGGAAATTAAATAAAGATAGCAAGGTAAGTTAAGAGTTATAATTGAATTTTTGTATGATTTGAAATTTTCTGTAATGAAGTACTTAATAAAAGAATTATGCTAGTAACAGAATTTCCTTTGTCTGGACTTTTTCAAAAACACAAACAGAAAAGAGTGTATAAGAGAACAATGCAATTTATACAACTAGCCTATAATACTAATGAAAACTAATAAAAAACTAATAAAAAATCAGTGAATAAATTCACTGATTACATATATTCTGAAAAGTGTAAGCACTTTACATAACTTTCTAATACAAGTTTTCATAATTAATTCATACTCAATGCTAAAAAATCTTGTCAGAAAGCTTGGAGTGAGGGATATGACTCACTAGAATCACACAAGTCTCATTTGCATGAAACCTGGACTCAATATTCAGCACTAAAAAGTAAATTAATTAAACAATAACACTGGAGGAAAAAATAAGGCAGAAACCTTATCACTGTTACATTTTGCAAAATAACCAGGCACTCAATAATGTAAAGACTTTTGGGAAAAATTGCTAGTTGGTTTTTACTTTGTGGCCATGCCCAGCGATGCTCAGGATTTAAGGTTCACTCATGGCAGCACTCAGGATTCCAAATGGGATGCCAGGGATGGAACCCGAATCATATGCATGCAAGGCAAGAGCTTTCAGTGCTATCTCTCTGAGCCCCAGGAATGTAAAATTTTAGACTCACTTGATGATGTGAAAATATTTTTATAAGAGAGCTTAATATTTTCAACAAAAATTCTCAACAATAATTTATATATATAAATACAAATTATATAAAAATATAATAATACTTACCAGATCAGTATCTGCCTTTTTATAGACCAATGCTTCAATTTTGGAATCTAGTTCTCCTTGTATTTGGTCTCTTCTTTTCATGACACCCTTTATTTAAACACAAAGATAAAATAAGCTGAACTGCAATGATGTTTTCCAGATAACAATTTCAATAATAGGATCTATCATTTTGATATAATATCTTATAAAAATGCTTTATTTGGGGGCCGAAGTGATGGCACAAGGGGTAAGGTGTCTGCCTTTCCCGAGCAAGCCTAGGACAGACCTCGGTTTGATCCCTCAGCGTCCCATTTGGCCTCCCAAGCCGGGGACAATTTCTGAGCTCATAGTCAGCCTGAAAGTCACCAGGTGTGGCCCAAAAACAAACAGAAAAAAACCCAAAATGTTTTATTATAAAGTATCATTAATAATTAGGAAGATAGTTTCCATAAACCTTTTACCAGTTTTCATAATTCACTTCTTACTGATTAAACCATTTTATGTGCAACTTTCAACAAAGCACTCTAGGCATATAGGATTCTTTCTAACTCGCAAAGAACAAAATAGTCAGCAACAATAACAAATTAGTGAGAGCACTTGAAATGCATGATAAAATGTGCCTCTGCATTTGGAAGGCCACTTAGTGACTCACCTACAAATATCTACCATAAGGATCAGTCATTTTATCTGAATCCAAAGGGAGGATGGTTCAGCAAAAAGTAAACAGTGGTGATTAAGATAACTAAAGTGAAGTATGCGTCAACATATTTAGCATTTTACTTAGCTTTTTTCCTTTTGTTTTGTTTTGTTTTATTTGTTGGGGGGCCACACCCGGTGATGCTCAGGAGTTACTCCTGGCTCCATAGCCCAGAAATTGCTCCTGGCTTGGGGGACCATATAGTACATCGGGGAATCAAACTGCGGTCTATCCTATGTCATTGCATGCAGGGCAAACACCCTACTTCTTGTGCTACTGCTCCGACCCCATTGTATTTAAAACATAAATATTAATCAGTCAAGCTTCTAATGAGAAAGTATGGGAACATGGGAGTTCTATCTTATTTTCCTGAATAACACTGATTTCATGTTTCAGTACCTTTAATTTAAAACACAGTTGAAAAGCAAGTTAAGTATAAAAATACATCTACATCTTTTATAATGTCTTTCCCTCTGCAACTCATTTTAGAAGACATTCTTCTTAGGCTTTACAGACATAAAGATGCTTTGTTTTTGTACTCCTCTTCTACTTAGCTTCACTATATGTAATAGGATTTAGGGAATTGTAATAATGAACACAAGAGGTCTGAAGAGGTTGAAGTAAAAAACAAAACCAACTCTCAGTAAGCAACTAATTCAACAAGGGAGAGTGGAAGGAAAGACACACAGAAAATGGATAAAGAGGTAGAGGAAGGTACAGATCTGGGAAGAAACTAGATACAAATCCATTACCTGGAGGTCAGAAAACAAGCTCTAGAGTATTTGAGTGAGACTAAAAGAAAAATGGCAAAAGTAAAGGTTAAAAAGAATCCTAAAAACCACCCAGTCTAGGCTGTGCCACAAGGCAACTGCCTTAAAATCGTGAAAGACAGTTACTATTTCTCTTATTTTCAAGAATGGCATTACAAATTTCAAGTTATTATTATAAAATCTTTTATGCTTACTTCAATGTGTGTTATAACACTAGTAACTCTTTTTTCTAAACCCAAGTGAGTACTACTTCTTTACTTAAGTACTTTATTAAATATGAAACAATGTACTTCATATAGGTAGAAATATATAAAGAGGTTGCTCCAATAAGATAAGTAGTAAAAGCCATTTTGTGAAGTCATATTTTGTTTCACATTGAAGAAAACAATCTATCATAAAACAAAATCAAAACTGCAATATAAATACTGCTTATAAAAACCCGAGTCTATATAATATAATAATCAAATTAAAATATGTAATTTTTCTGACTGCTATTATAAACTTTCCACATCTTTAGTGTTACATAACTTTAACTGCTTCATTTTCATCTTGACATAAAAAAGAGAAAAACACATTAATTCATAGAAAAAATATACTATTTCTAATGAAATCAGAAATCAGATCCTATTGGGGAGATTAAAAAAAAAAGGAAAAGATCAATAATGAAAAAAAAAAAACAACAACAGTAACATCTAGCCAAGGAAACTGATGAAGACAAAGAAGTGACAGTTCAACAGTAAAAAATATTGGAGGCATATGGGAAGCATGAAAGGCTTATGGTAGAACCCCAATAAAGTGAAGAAAAAAACAATAGGATTCTGAAATGGCACAAAATACATAATGCCACTGTCAAAGGAAAATCTAAACAAGAGACAGATCTCATACAAAAGACTAAGCATGAGCATCTCACCAAGACAAAGACAAAAGTTTGTGTAAGTCAATAAAAATGTAGACTACATAAAAATAGAAGCCAGACATGGCTCCAATTACAAATGCAGAAGAAACAAGCTACAACTGAACATAAACCAACCAAAAAGATAATAAATCACTGGAAATCTTAGAGGTTCAATTTATGCAAGATATTATGATTAGAAGATAGTGCTAAATAGATAACATTCAATTTTGCAGAAAGGATCACTAACTTAAAACTATCTGGTGTTTATTATAAAGTAGGGAAGTTAAATGCAAAATTCTGACATAAAAAAATGTAAGTGGGGCTGGAGCAATAGCACAGTGGGTAGGGCATTTGCCTTGAACACGGCTGACTAAAGGTTGATCCCCAGCATTGCATATGGTCCCCCTAGTCTGTCAGGAGCAATTTCTGAGCACTGAGTCAGGAGAAACCCCTGAGCACCACCAGGTGTAGTCCAAAAAACAAAAATTAATGATAAAAATAAAAATAAAAGCTTTTTCAAATAATAAAGGAAAATATTTTCTTTAAAGGATTTCTTTTAAGACATAATCAAACCCCGGCATCCCATATGGTCCCATATGGTCCCCCCAAGCCAGGGGCAATTTCTGAGCCCTTAGCCAGGAGTAACCCCTGAGCATCAAATGGGTGTGGCCAAAAAATAAAAAAGAAAGAAAGATAATGATGAAAGCATGAAACTGCCTTTCTAAAGGTTATAGGTAAGAGATGATGGTGAAGATATAATTAGGTATTCTTACCATTAACATTTCACTAAAAAGCACATACTCATGTACTACAGGAAGCAGAGCCTCTGATAGTCCAGACATTCGCTTTTCAGTGGCCTTACAGCATTGGTCAAGAGAACTGGCAATACCTTTTAGAATATCAACCAGATCTTCTTCTGATGCTGACCACAGAATATGAATTGGTCCATACTCTCTCATTTCATCAAAATATTCTGTAAAAATATATATTTATATCAGTTTCTCAATTTACAGTTCTCCAAATCTCTAAATTACAGAACCTAAAAATAAAAAAGAAGTAACTTATTTCTATCTTTTACACATATTCTTGAATATAAATATTATCCTTTACAAGACAATCTTCATATGTTCAAGTCAATCTGTGATATTTATTGTCTAGGTAATAGCCTTCCCTTTCCACCTAAAGAAATAAACAGTTTGATGGCCTTTAAAATACTTCTAAACTGTACCCATATAATCTAGATTTATTTAAAGAATTTCCATACTACTTTAATATTTCCATAAAAGAATGGCTCCCTTTATGCTTATTCTCAAAATGCATGTTCCTATTGTGTATCATTTGACCTACAACCTATTTTTATAAAAATCATCTTAAAAATCTAAAATGCAGTTCAAATTCTATTTATATTTAAATAATAACATGCTAACTTATTTATTAATATGTTTATTAATGTAGACTATGAGTTCAAGGGCAGATACCTTCTTATTTCTTTTTGAATCTGTAGCACAGAAAAGCAGATAACATGCATTCAATTTAAAAAAAATTCTGCCAAATAAAATACAAACTTAAATTGAAGCAACAATTGAAATGAAAGAAACCACTAGTTATTATTATAGATTATTCATGAACTGAACATGAATCAATCATCTTATATATTTAACTTAAATTCCCAAACAACAAAAGAAAATAGTTAATTCTTTTATTTGTTTGAGGGTTTTTTTGTTTGGTTTGGTTTTTGGGCCACACCAGTGGCACTCAAGGATTACTCCTGGCTCTGCCCTCAGAAATTGCCCCTGGCTCAGGAAACCATATGGAATGCCGAGTATGGAACCCATGTCCGTCCTGGGTCAGCCACATGCAAGGCAACTGTACTACCACTGTGCTACCACTCTGGCCTGGAGATGATTACTTAATGGAAAAATTGCTGAAGTCTCAATGTGAACAGTTCAAAGATTCTAGTCCCAGGGGAATAAAAAAAAATAAAACTTGAAAATTTGATTCATAGGGAGTCCCCATAATATTGTAAAATAAATTTACCCCAGGACCTTGATCTAGATTTGCACAATAATTATCAAGAGGGAAATGCCACTCTTCTCTAATAGGGTGGGAATAATCAGTTGTGAAACAGGCAGAGTATTCTATCTTCTTAGCATGATCTGACTTCTTGACTTTAGGAGAAAAAATTTTCCAGTAGTTAACCTGCTAGTTAGGAAAAGGGCAATCCCAGTGCCTAAAAGACATGGCTGAATTGGGTGAGTGGGGTAGAGGCGGTAACACTAAACTCCAGTTTCCTCAAGCAATTTAGTCTTACCTAAAGGAACAGGAAAAATCAGATCTAGCAAAATTCACAGCAGAAAAGTCTATACTCACCAAAAGATAGAGGACAGTCTAGGACTAAAGAACTCTCACCTCCTTCACAACTGATAACATTAATAATGCTATATTATGGAAATCAGTTTTATCCAGTACATCATATCTGGCTATCAAGGAAAAAATACAAGGCATGCTAAAAGACAAAACCCAAAAATCCAACAACAAAACATTATTTTAAGAGCCAAAGCAAGCGTCTGAAGCAAACGTGATAAAGATGTTAAAATGATTGGGTCAGAAATTTAAAACCATCATGATTGTGTTAGGAGCTCTCTCTAAAGAATAATCAGCAAGAACAAAACAATGGTCACTGTAAATAAAAAGGCAGAAATCCTGAGAAAAAGAAAAAATGAAGTGTTAACTTAATATTGCCCTTTAACACTGACACATGTGAAGATGCACTTCAAAACAATCACTTAGAAATTCACCAACTTTGAAATCACGTCTTAGTGGCTTATGTACCTCTTTCTTCTTTATAAATTCTCTGAGATATCTTATCTAGCAAATTTATTTTCTGGCTAAATACTTCAATAAAATTATTCATTTCCATGAACTCCTCTGGGCGGCCTTTAACTCCTTTCATTGATGATGCGACAGCTCTGACTGTCTGCCCCATTCTGCTCAGGAATCCAGGCCCTTGTTTCTTATGAGAAGAGAGTTCCTAGAGGAAAAAGAAAAGAATAAAATTAATATGCTGAGAAAAAATGTTCATATATGCCTTATTTTGTTAATTTTGATGATTGGCAATTAGGGCATTGTGCTTCTTCTAAGTTTAGTCTTCTTAATAATATTCTTTTCCAAGTATTTGTATGACGGTGGAAGTGATAATAGAAGAAGCAAGGTTCATGCCTTGTATGTGGCTAATAGGTACAAATCCCCATCACCATATATGTGGCCTGATTTGAATCTCTGAACACCACCTGAAGTGATATCTGAGCACAAAACCGGAAGTAATCCCTGAACCACACTGGAACGTTCCAAAAATCAAATAAATAGTATGAAAAGGTAGACATGCTTCCTCAGAGCAAGCATAAAAAATGTTCTTTAAAAGAAAAAGGATCAACAGGGACTCATACTTAAGTACACATTACAGAAGGTAAAATAGAAACAAAATACCATAAAAGGATTTACTACACAAAAGTATGGTGTGGTATAAAACAATAGCAAAAAGAAGACTGGATTCATTTATGATAAGAGCACATGTTGAAACAAAATCTATAAATGATACTAAAACCACAAGTTAAAATATTTATTACACATTATTTACCAAACTTTAAGGTCCTCTTTTTCCAGTTTTTCTAATTGTCTTGCAGAAAATTCTATATGAGGTAATTTTTTTTATTTCCAAGTTGGCAAGATTTCTGTGTACAAATAACAAATGCCAACTTTGACTGGGCAATGCTGTGACTGGAAGTGCTACTACAGCATTTAATAGTGTAAACATTAGCAGAGAAAACACAAGTCACAACATACAAGCTGTTACAACAACTGAGGACTATAGGAAATATTTCCCATAGCTTCTAGGATCCTGGAGTCAAGCCACAAAGCATTTCCTAATGTCACAAAGGACTTTTTGACATCGAGAGTATCTGGCAAGATTGAGACAAATCACTTAGAGCTTCTACCACTTTGGCAATAAAACTAACATTGGTCAGTAAATTTTAGTAGACTATTTGTCTCACTCATTGTCTTTCTTGGAGACTTACATACTCGTTTGTAAAAAATGGGGAAAACAAGACAATGTTATGACTTCTATAACTGAAATTAGATTGTCCTCTTCATTGGGCAATTGAAGAACAAGTCAGGGTATTTTAGAACCTATCCATTCCTTCACTAGTATCTTAAATATCCCCAATTATTACACAAAACTGTGCAAGAGAATTATATTGAGCATGCCCAATACTTAATATATCATCGAGAAGCAGTTTGATATTAAAAACATTACACCTAAAATACATCTGTGTGAGGAAGACACAATACTTACACAATGTTTGTTTCCAATTTGGAATGGGATTCTTTCTGAAATAACTCTCTCCATAGCTTTAAAAAATTATTTTGATTTAATTCAAGGACACAACTGGCTTATTTATAAAATACACAAAAAGTAGCATATAAACTTGTTTGTACACAAACAGAGATATTAAACAATTATACTGAGTAATGATGAGAATTCTTTACCCATGCTTGTGCAGTAAGAAAAATTTTGAAGTCTTCATTAAATGTTAAAGTTGGGTGATCAGCAATTCGGTTCAAAAATTTATGTAATGCCTTCCTGCGTGTCTCAATGAAGTCATCATTAAAACGTTCCACCATTCCTTTGACTATAAACTTCTCAGGCAATGGCTGAGGCAAGAAAAAAAATATTTATTTAAGTCACTGAGCATTATATAGCAAAAGATTATAAAAACCTTCTTAAACACATAAGCACTTTTTTAATAAAACTTGTTTTTTTAATTCACAATGCTAAAATCATTAACATCTTGGAAAAAATCAAAGAGGTCTTATATAAATTAGGAGAATTTTAAACAAGCATTTATATGATTATAACTTATTCTGCATTAAAATATCTGAAACTAGGCTCCTGGAATTCTGATGTTTCCCAGTCCAAAGGGCTGCTATTCTACTGGGAGAGAAAAAGGTAAAAAAAAAAAAAAAAAAAAAGGATGAGGAGGGAAGTATAACCTTACTGGAATAATAAGAGTAGGATGTGCTTCTTCAAGTTTTCCTTTCAACCAAATAAAATCTTGATAACGTCTCCTAACTTCAAATTCACTGGAGTCAAATTCTCCACGAGAAGTCTGAAGAAAGAGAAAAATAACACATTCACAAAGACAGAAAACATTTGCCTAATGCTATTTTAGTTTAGAAATAAATGGGTCTCTAAGAAAAATTAACAAATTCTAATTATTCAGTGTTTGTCAGCCTATACTTTTTTTTCTGTAATCATCAATTCACAGAGCAGATGAAATAAAGCAAACTTTTTAGTATTTCAAGAAAGAAAGCAAACATCAAGCTTAAATTTAAAACCCAAACTGAAAAATCTGTCTTATAGCAACCATCTGCCGCCCACAAGATTTTAACTACTATTATCTTTGGCATGACTTTCTTGCTAACAAGAAAGTGTGTTGTGAATTTATATTCCAAATACATTTCCTTTCTCAACTTGATTAGAATACAGAATTTGAGGGAAAACAATCCAATTTTTATGATTTTGAAAAATAACCTGAATATAACTGAAGGAAAAAGAAAATGCTTTCCTGGAATCTGCTCAAATGTATTACTTTGCTAAAATTTTCTTTTAGTATATGAAACTTCTAACATTTTAGAGAGTGATTTTATCACTGTTTTAAGATGTTATTAATAGGTAGTTGAGGTAAAAAGAAAATGTTCCTGTCATTTCATAAGGAATTTTATTTTGAGCTCTATGCCTAGACTTCTAAAAGTCAATACATCAAAATATCTGTTCTCAACAAACTAAATTTATGCATATGAAAAGAACATAGGCTCAATATTAAACTCACTTATCTGGCAAATTGAATATAAAACTAGGTTATCTAAAAAACACTCGCCTTCACCAAAAAAGTCACTCCAATCAATATCTTATTTCAATGATGTCTATATATGTAGTGATATTAATGTTAAGAGTTTCCTGGAGGAGTAAAGATAGAATAACACCGCATATATTTCACACTCACCAGAAACATCAATCAATCATTCACACAGACACAAACTATAAAATTAAATTCATTCAAAGATGCAATTTGCTGATAAATTTAGCATTCAAATTACAAACTTTTTTCAAAGTTTATTCTAAAATCAGAGTTTAGAGTATTATATAATGTATCTTAGTGAAAACATTACTTCATTAGAGAAGAAAAGGTGGAGAGATAAATGAAATGTTCAAGTCCAAACAATAAGATCTTCATAAAATACTAAAATATCTTTTTTTTTATAGATGTTTTTATCTACAACCAGCAGTGCTAAGGGACTACTCCCAATTCAGTGCTCCTGAGCTGTTCCCAGTGGTGTCTCAAAGGACTATGTGGCACTGGGAACCTAACTAGGACATGCTGCTTACAAAGTATGTGCTCCAGCCCCCCAAAATATCTTAAACAAAATGATTCAAGTTAAATAAATGGCGAAAATAAATCATAAAAATAAATCATAAAATAAAAAAATAAATGGCAAAAAACACTAATCAATAACACATGTATATGAATATGTGCATACAAATGTGTGTTAATGTATATGCACTTACAAGCAAACACACACTTGTATACATCTCCATGCACAAAAATATGATTTTTGAGTCACTCATTAAAAACTAGCTCTTGGGCCTGGAGAGATAGCACAGCGGCGTTTGCCTTGCAAGCAGCTGATCCAGGACCAAAGGTGGTTGGTTCGAATCCGGGTGTCCCGTATGGTCCCCCGTGCCTGCCAGGAGCTATTTCTGAGCAGACAGCCAGGAGTAACCCCTGAGCAACGCCGGGTGTGACTCCAAAACCAAAAAAAAAAAAAATCTAGCTCTTGAACAGCTCGTTGTGCCAAGCACATATGCAGAGATTCACTACCAATTTCCAACAAATTGCCTGGCAAAAATTTATTAAAAACACTAAAAAACTGGGCAGTTAAAATAAGACTGAGCTGCATATGTGCTTAAGAATTTCCACATAAAACAATCTGGTATTAATCATAACATGAGAAAGATAAAAAATGCAAGTCAAATAACTGATCGATTCTGTACTTATCCTGCTGTCACTGATTAAAAGAGTTCTCCAAAATAATGAAATAATAAGAACAAAATAGAGGTTGCAAACAAATCTCAAGGACTGTGTTCTTTTGTTCTGCTATAAAATGGTCTTCTAGGGGCCAGAGTGATAGCACAGCAGTAGGGCATTTGCTTTGCACACAGCCGATCCAGGATGAACAATGGTTTGATTCCCAGCATCCCATATGGTCTCCCAAGCCAGAAGTGATTTCTGAGCACAGAGCCAGAAGTAACTCCTCAGTGTCACCGAGTGTGGCCCAAAAGCTGAAAAAAAATTATCTTCTAGCCTGAACTTATGTAAGCATATGAAATTACATATAAATAAGGAAAACAAATATCTGCCATGTTTAGATCACAGCTAACTTCTCTAAAGAAGTCAGAATTAATATAACCTAAAGTAACAAAAATCTGTGATCTATCTTACTTACGTCATCCCAATACAGAAGAGCAGCATTTGGGACTGAACTGTTACTAAACAAAACCATATGAAATAAATGAGTAAATGAACAGATGAAAGTGAGTAATAAAAAATTATATTTGATCCAACATAGCTACTACTTAGATGTATCAACCATGTATAAATATATAGGCATAGTCTATATTGTATGTACATATATATTTGTATAATTATATTTATGTGGGCCGGAGCACAGCAATGTTTGCCTTGCAAGCAGCCGATCCAGGACCTAAGGTGATTGGTTTGAATCCTGGTGTCCCATATGGTCCCCAATGCCTGCCAGGAACTATTTCTGAGCAGATAGTCAAGAGTAACTCCTGAGCACAGCCGGATGTGGCCCCCCCAAAAAACAAAAAAATTATATTTATGTTATATGCATATTTATTTATATGTAAATAAAATATTTTCAACATGTACAAAAATATAAAAAATAAGTATAATGTAAATTATAAAAAACTTCCTGGGTTTAGAATCCTGTTTAGCCCATCACTATGCTGTGTAAACTCTATCAAGTTACTGACCTTGAGTGTCCTCACTTATGAAAATGGGATTAAGTCATGTTTCTAGGCCATAGAAGTGATATGGTATATAAATTTAAAGGAACTGTATGTACAAAGAGTTTAGAATGCTGTTAGACACGAAATTGTCAATAGATGTCATTTAGCACACTATAATATTATTTCTTGTACAGTGATTAAGTACAGTTATAAGAGCTGTACATCAAAAACTTGATGTAGGGACCACAGAGATAGCTCAATGAGCTGAGCAAATGCTCTGCATATAGGAGGCTAGGGTCTGGTTCCTGAGTACCACAAGGACAATAATCACTCAGTACAGAGAAAGAGCATTTGCCAAGCACCAATCGTGCTAACAAAATAAAAAATTAATAACATAGAAATGCTAACTTGTAATTAAACATCTATGATCAGGATGAACCCATTGCATGTCCCATTTTCTCTAGGGCAAGCATATATCAAGAAAAAAAAATCATTCAATTAACAAACTCTCTAATAGATGTTGGGGCTGTGGCTAAGCAGCACAGCACTTGCCTTGCAAGTTTGAATCCCTGACTTCAATCCCCAGCACTGTGACACAATCCAAGATAAAATGTGCATGTACAAATTCTTTGCTACAGAGAATAACAACAAAGGGGATTAAGTCAGCAGTAACAGTTGAGAAACCCGGCTCTGTTCTTTCTTAGTGGTGATAACACATTCTTTCTTAAACTACATTAACAATATACAATTCAGTATTCACTAACTTCAAAGCTATGTGCACCCTTATGTTCATTGCAACATTTTTGAAAAGAAACGATTTAGAAATAGTTTGTATTCAACAGTGGATGAATAAAGGTGATATGTATGTCTATACAATGCCATACTCCTGAACTATAAAAAATATAAATTCTTGCCATTTGAAACAATATGAATGGACTTAGTGGATATCTATGGCAAGTGAAATAAGTCAGACAGAAAAACAAATGCATATGATATCACACATATATCTAAGATAAAGAAATACAGCAATTAAAAAGTTTGTTAGAAAACATACACACACACACACACACACACACACACACACACACACACCCAAAACAAAGAAAACATGTTAGACATGGGGGAAAAATGGTAGTTACCAAAGGAGAAGGGGTCAGAATGATAAACTTATTTAAGGTCACTTGGGTGGCAATGAATTAAACTAACTTCAATGAGTGGAGGAGACTAGACTCAATGACAATTACAAATAGTATACATAGGAGACAAATTGCAGCACCCAAAATATGTATTTTTAAGCTAATGGTACTTTAACTAAAAGAAATTAGCAATTGGATTAGAGAGAGAGTACAATGGGGAAGATTTCCCATATGGTCCCCTAAGCACCTCCAGGAATCATTTCTGAGTGCAAAGCCCTCCAATTATTTTTTTAGTAATAAAGGTTAAGTGATTTTTAACTATGCTGCTTAAACTATAACATTTTTGTTCTAAATATAAAGCAACAAAAAAAGAAAGTTTTGTTAACTATCATTAACAAATGAAGAGAATGTTTGTTTGTGTGTTTATTTAGACTTGGGGCAAAACCAAATAAGTTTATTTTACTTTATTTTGGCCACACCCAGTAGTGCTCACTGGTTATACCTGGCTCTGTACTCTTTGAACTGAAGAGTCACTCATGGTAGTTTGGGGGTACCATCTGGGTTGCTGGGCATTGAATCTGTATTAATAAGGCTAGTGTGCTATCCACTGAGCTACTGCTCAGCCCCTGAAGAGAATAAGTTTAAAACAGTTAAAAATTATATATATAAAGAAAGGATTCAGGATTCCCAAATTTTTGCTGTGCATATGCAAAACAAAAACAGCCCCCTCTTTTTTCATCTTTTAGATAGTGGTTCCTACCTTTTTCATAGAACTTTGGGACATGGATAACTTTGTTTTACCTCATATTTTGCATTTTTCTATAAAATTAAGAAAAAGAAAAGTTTGGGGGCTAGGGGCCAAGTGGCATCAGGTACATTGGTAGAGAAAAACAAAGGACAGAACTAAATATCCAAGCCAAAGTCAACAATAATAGAACCAAGAGACCCAAATTATTACAATCTAAACTTAAAATGGGCCTGCTATACTGGCAGGCCAGGGGGTAAAGGGTGGCAGTATAGAATGCATTCTTGGGAACATTGGTAGAGGAAAGGTCAACACAGTGGTGGGAATGGCCCTAATTCACTATCTATCTGAAATCCAACAATGAAGGACTTTGAAAACCACAATGATTTCAATAAAATAAAAAATAATAATAATAAAAATGTTTACATCCTATGACACAGGGCTTATATATGAATTTACAAAACAAAAAAAATCTAAGATACAATTCCCCCATCCTTGAGAAGCCAGAGGCTCATCTGGAATAAACTAAAATGAACATAAAGTTCCCTATTCATATACAAGTGGGTGACAATCACTGATTTTGCTATGTGTTTACATGGACTCAAGGAAAGCAGGTAGATAGGAAATTCACTTCATCCTACCCCAGTGACAATAAATTATTAGAAAAAATAAAAACTGTTAGTCTAAAAAATGAGTGAGAAAGGCCTGATAAGAACTTAAACTGAAGACAGAAAAAATCCAACGAAGACTGGATTCCCCTGCAGGAAAAAATATAAGCAGAAATGAAAGCTAGGAAAGGAATGTCAAGAAATAAGATCATCCTTTTGTTTTTAAATTTGGTTCCAACCCTTCCCCTTGGCAAAAATTCTAGCAATCGATTCTTAGCTAAGTAGAAAGCCTCACATGGGTCAGAAGGGGAGAAAGCCTATAGAAACCAACTTGAAACAAAGGAGGTGCACATATTTGATCCTTGGGTCCATACACGTGGTACTCACAAAGAATTGCCAACATCTCCTTTCTTGACATGTGTACTTTCCTATTCTCATGTTGGGTGTATACCAGAACTCTCCTTTGGAGAGATGCATTCTCTCTTGAGTACATTATTATCTCCCTTTCTTCTCAGTTCTATTCCTTAACCTTGGACAAAATTTGATTTTACTTCCCTCCTCAGCTCCTCCTGAAATTATGAGAGAGAAGGCAATGGACCTAAAAGCCTTTCCTGGTGAAGCTGGAGTGAGAAAGCAGCAAATTCCCTTGTTCAGGAAACTCTCCCCTCATATAAGTCACCCAAGAACCTTCATAAGCATTATACTAATTCACCTAAATCAAATAAATGCACGGGGGGGGGGGGGGGGCTTTTTATGTTTTTTGTTTTCTGGCCAAACCTACAAGTGCTTGAGATCACTCAGAGATCACATCTTAATTATTGGAACCAGATGGGCTAAGGATGAAACCCAGATAAGCTGCCGGCAATGTATCTTATTCACAGTACTGTTTATCTTTCAAAACCCCTCCCTAAATCAATTCTTATCACTACCACATAGAACAGATTACATTATCACTTCTAAGTTATGAGTTTAAAAACAAAAGGAGGCCTATAAAGATTAAATAAATGCTTTGAATGTCTTTGCTACACTGATTTCAATGTTTTATCTTCTTTTTGTTTGGAGGGGGTCACACCCTAAAGTGCTCAGGGGTTACTCCTGGCTCTGTGCTCAGAAATCACTCCTGGCAGGCTCAGGGACTATAGGAGATGCTGGGATTCTCCAACCACCATCCATCCTGGATCAACTGCCTACAAGAAAAATGCCCTATGGTTGTGTTATCTCTCTGGCCCCTATGTTTTATATTCTTTGAATTCAGCTAGAGGGGCCAGAGAGATAGCATGGAGGTAGAGAGTTTGCCTTTCATGCAGAAGGTCATTGGTTCGAATCTGGGCATCTCATATGGTCCCCCAAGCCTGCCAGGAGCGATTTTTGAGCCTGGAGCCAGGAGTAACCCCTGAGCTCCCCCCAAAAGAAACAAAAGAAACAAAACAAACAACAACAACAACAAAGAGTTCAGCTAGAACAATATGAGAAAACAAAAGAGGGTTGTTTATCATGTTGGGGAGGCAGTTAAGGATCAAGAATCTTTCACAGCATCACTTTGAACTGTGTCCAGAAAATAAACAGTAGTTCTTCTACAAAAGAGAAGGAAAGATCTATAGGACCAAAAATAAATAAATAAATTTAAAAATGTAAAGTCATCAGAAAAAGAAATATCCTAAGGGGTTGGGTATGTAGTTCAGTGATAGAAGAACTTCCCTTGCATATATGAGGCCCTCAATTCAATCCTAGCACCAAATGAAATCAGGATATTTACAGAACAGCAGAAGGATATTTACAGAACTGAAGAGCAGAAGTATAATAACAGGCAGTAGAGACAGGCAGTAGAGATATTCTTTACTCATATTCTTAGCTGCAAAAGAGACCCAATTGGCACCAGAGATGATTCAATGATCTGAGCAAGGGTACTGCATGTAGGATTACATCCAGCATTACCACATGGCTCCCTGAGCATAGCAGATAGCAATCCCCCATACATAGAAGTAACCCCAGAGCATCCAGTATAGAAGGAAGGAAGTGGGGGAGGAATGGAGGAAAGGAGCATACAGTATAGAAGGAAGGAAGGAAGGAAGGAAGGAAGGAAGGAAGGAAGGAAGGAAGGAAGGAAGGAAGGAAGGAAGGAAGGAAGGAAGGAAGGAAGGAAGAGGAGGGAGGGAGAGAGAGAGGGAGGGAGGGAGGGAGGGGGGGAAGGAAGGGAGGGAGGGAGGGAGGGGGGAGGGAAGAAGGAAGGGAGGGAGGGAGGGAGGGGGGAGGGAGGAAGGAAAGGAGGGAGGGAGGGAGGGAGGGGGGAGGGAGGAAGGAAAGGAGGGAGGGAGAGAGGGAGGGAGGGAGGCAGGGGGGAGGGAGGAAGGAAAGGAGGGAGGGAGGGAGGGGGGAGGGAGGAAGGAAAGGAAGGAGGGAGGGAGGGAGGCAGGGGGGAGGGAGGAAGGAAAGGAGGGAGGGAGGGAGGTAGGAAAGGAGGGAGGGAGGGAGGGAGGGAGGAAGGGAGGAAGGAAGGAAGGGAGGGAGGGAGGGAGGGAGGGAGGGAGGGAGGGAGGGAGGAAGCGAGGGAGGGAAGGAGGGAGGAAGGAAGGGAGGGAGGGAGGGAGGAAGGGAGGAAGGAAGGAAGGAGGAAGGGAGATGGGTGAGAGTAATATGAACTTAAAGAGATATATTATAAAATATGTAGGGTCTTTATAAACAAAATAGCTTATTATCAATCTTTTGAAAGTTTCTATTATATAATGATCATAAAAGAAAGAATTGTATTTCTTGGTTGTGTTTTCAACAACAAAAAAAAACATTTTTAAAGAGTCTTGCCAAGGTTAAAGAGACTTGACTTTTTGCTGAACTTTATCCTTGAATTGTTGCACACACTTACAATATAAAAAATAAAAAAATTAAATGTCCACTTGCTTCTATTTGGAAAATAAATAAAATAAAGTACTTTTGAAAACTTCAGAAGAAATATGAAAATAAAATATTGTCATGTAAATGAGACTCTTCTCTAAAAGCTTAAAATATTCCTAAAAGACACAACTGCTTTCAAACAAGTAATTACTAGTGCCAGAGAGACAATACAATTGACCTGCACACAGCAGACCCTTGCCTGATACCTGGCACCATATTTGTTCTCCAGAGTACAGACTGAAGTGATTCCTGAGTACAGAGCTATGGATAAGCCTGAACACCACTGAATGTGGCTTCCATAAAACTATTAAAAAAGGATAAATTCTGAGGGCGGAGTGGTGGCGCAAGTGGTAAGGCATTGCCCATGCTTGCCTAGCCTAGGATGGTACTTGGTTCGATTCACGCCCCCCCCCCCATAACCCATATGGTCCCCAAACCAGGAGCAATTTCTGAGCACATGGCCAGGAATAACTCTGAGTGTCACTGGGTGTGGCCCAAAAACAAACAAACAAAAAAGGATCAGTTCTTACGTGTGATTTATGTGGTTTCATAAAAATGAGTAAAGGGTAGATAAGACTCAATGTCTCAAATTAAGTGGTTGAAAACATGGCAATTCAGTTAATATTCTCTAATGCTGACAAGTGAATGAGGCACACATCTTATGGCTCAAAGCAAACAGCTTCACTCAAGAAAATGGTTACTGGGGTCTGGAGCGATAGCACAGCGGTAGGGGTTTGCCTTGCCTGTGGCAGATCGACCCAGACTGAGCCAGGTTCGATCTCCAGCATTCCATGTGTTCCCCAGAGCCTGCCAGGAGTGATTTCTGAGCACAGAGCCAGGAGTGACCTCTGAGTGGCATCAGATGTGGCCCCAAGAAAACAAACAAACAAAAAATGGTTAATAGGGCAATGAGACACATGCCTGGAATATATGCCTTGCCTGTTCTGGACCCCAAGTTTCATATGTGGTCCTGTGTAGCTTCCCAAGGGATCTAGTGATTCTAAGAACCACTGGGTCTAAGAAGCACCAGACTACTGGGCCTGAGCAAAGAACCATCAGGCCCACATATCCAGGCTGAGTATTTCTAGAAGGGCACACCCCCCCCCCCCGGTCAGAACTGCAGGTGAAAAAAAAAATGAAGAAAGAAAAAGTAAATATTTACCTTAGTAATAATTCTATAAGTAATGAAAGTTTCAATTGTAGTAACGTGGCTTTCAGGTTCATCAACTGTAATGAAGAGATCTTTCGAATCTGGTTCATCTTCAAATTTGACTTGGTTGATCATTGATAATGGAGATGTTGGCATCATAGGGCTTAAGGAATTTATGTCCATCAAGGAGGCATCCTAGGGAATGACATTAAAAAAAACAACATCAATAGATTATAAATTATGTGTGACTAATGGAGAGAGAGACCAAATGATGGGAGAACAAAGCAGATGTGCAAATGATGGTGCTGTAGGGAAGGGGAGAAATGGAGACAGACAATGAGGGAGGGAGAGGTAAACATGCATTAAAAAAAAAGACTTGGGGAGCCTGAGTAGTGGGAAAAGTGGTAGGGAGTTTGCCATGCAAGTACTAACCTAGGACGACCATGGTTTGAGCCCCAGGCGTCCCATATGGTCCTCCAAGCCAGGAGCAATTTCTGAGTGCATAGCCAGGAGTAACCCCTGACCGTCACTAGGTGTGGCCCAAAAAGAAAAAAAGACTTGAGAGGAGAGGTGTTGGATTGGAACACATATTGGGTCACATCCTATATTGCATGGCTGTTACTTCTGGCTTTGTGCTTTGCTTTGAGGGTTTCTCCTACTCGTGCTAAGGAGACCATGTATAGTGCCAAGGATCAATCCTGGGATAGTCATACACAAGGCAAGCATTAAAGCTCTGTTCATCTCTGTAGCTCCCAATTCCCTAAAAAAAAAATTAGGGGGAGGCATACTCAGCTGTTTAAAAGAGTCACTCCTAGTTCTATGCCCAGATATCGCTCTTGGAGTTCAGGAAACTATATCTACAGCTAGTCAGAAAATCAGGCTAAGTTGCATGAAAAGAAAGGACTTTATTTATACTTGTTCAATATCTCTATTGTTTTTCTATCTCTGATCCTAAGGGGGAGAAAAATCTTATCAGAAATTTCCAGATGGTGGAATTGCTGCTGAACTCAATAGCAGTCTTATATGAATTTTTGCACTTCCAAATATTCTACAAGAATATATTATTTTTTAAAATTTCTGTGTGTGTTTATTTATTTTATTATTATTATTATTATTATTATTTTGGTTTTTGGGTCACACCCGGCGGTGCTCAGGGGTTACTCCTGGCTGTCTGCTCAGAAATAGCTCCTGGCAGGCACGGGGGACCATATGGGACACCAGGATTCGAACCAACCACCTTTGGTCCTGGATCGGCAGCTTGCAAGGCAAACGCCGCTGTGCTATCTCTCCGGGCCCAAGAATATATTATTTTGAAAGAAATTTTCTAGTTAATATTGTAAAGTTTATTCAGAAAGAGTAAGAACTATTATAAGAAGTCAAGATCACTAATAATCAGGGAGATGCAAACAAAAGAACAATGAGGTACCATTTCACACCACAGAGATTGGCATACATCACAAAGAAAAAGAATAGTCAGTGGGGGGTCCGGAGAGAAAGCACAGCAGTAAGGCATTTGCCTTAGATGCAGAAGGACAGTGGTTTGAATCCTAGCATCCCATATGGTCCCCTGAGCCTGCCAGGAGCGATTTCTGAGCATAGAGCCAGGAGTAACTCCTGAGTGCTGCCGGGTGTGACCCAAAAAACCAAAAAAAAAAAAAAAAAAAAAATAGTCAGTGCTAGCAGGGATGTGGGAGAAAAGAACTGCTGGCGGGAATGCTGTCTACTCCAGCCCTTATAGAAAACAATATGGATATGACTCAAAAAACTGGACATTGAGCTCCCATGTGATCCAGCTATACCACTCCTAGGGATATACCCTAGGAACACAATACAAAAATCCCTTCCTCACACCTATATTCATTGCAGCGCTACTTACAATAGCCAGATCTGGAAACAACCAAGATGTCCTTCAACAGATGAATGCTAAAAAAACTGGTACATATACACAATGGAATATTATGCAGCCATCAGGAAAGATGAAATCACTAAATATCCTATATGTGGATGTACATGCAATCTATTATGCTGAGTGAAATAAGTCAGAGGGAGATAGACATAGAATAGTCTCACTCATCTTTAGGTTTTAAGAAAAATAAAAGACATTATTGAAATAATTCCCAGAGATGAGGGCTGGAAGGACCAGCTTGCCATATGAAGCTCATCACAAAGAGTGGTGAGTGCAGTTAGAGAAATAACTGTACTGAGAACTATCATAACTATGTCAATATGTGAGGGAAGTAGAAAGTCTGTCTGGAATACAGGTGAGGTGGGGAGGGAGATAGAGGCATTGGTGATGGGAGTGTTGCACTGGTGAGGGGGGTGAGGGGGGGTGTTCTTTTTATGACTAGAACCCATCTACAATCGTGTTTGTAAACAATGCTTAAATAAAAATATTTAAAAAATAAAGAGAAGTAAAGAGAGCTACCCAGAACAGGGTTTTGTGATCTTTTTCCACTCACAGAATCATTTCATGTGAAAAATTTTCATTTGACCTGAAATATATAAAATAAACTTCAGAGGACTGGAATGAGACAATGAGAAGTGAGAAGGCTTTTGCCTTTCACTTGGTGATTCAAATTTGATCCTTGGTATCATATAAGGTTCCCCAAACCCCACTAAAAGTGATCCCTGAGCACAAAGCCAGGAATAAATCTCAGACCATTGGGATGCCCCTTCCCCCCAAGAAATATATAAATGAGTAAAAAATAAAATAGGTATAAAGGATCAGAAAGCCCATTTGGCTCAAGTAAATTCTCTGTATATCAGAGGCCCAGAGCACAGAGCTGGAAGGAGTCAACCTGGCACTACCAGGTCCTGAAACAACTAAAGTAGAATATAACAAACAAAAGTGGAATATAAATCTTAACATCTAATAAATTGCATATTGGAACTTTTTATACAACAACTATATTTAGTTATATAAGCCACACCTATAATTTGGAGGGAGGGGAATAACCAATAGTATGCAATAATACTCAGGGCTTACTACTGGCTCTGCATTCAGGGATCACCTCTCTTTCTACTCCATACAAGGCATATGACGCCAACCCTTTATTATGTCTCCCTTTCTCATGAGCAACACTTTAAGAAAACAGGGCATAAAGCAATTCAGCAGAAGACCTGCTCCTTCTTTCTTTACTCATTAAACTTACAAATGAAGAGAATCTACAATATATATGGAATCACATGAAAATAAACTTTTCAAAACAAGGGGCCAAAAAAAAAAAAGAAAAGAAAAAAGAAAAGAAAACAAGGGGCCAAAGCAGTGGCATAGCAGTAAGGCATTTGTTTGCACATGGTTGACCCAGGAAGCACCTCAGTTCAATCCCGACATCCCATATAGTCCCCCAAGCCAGGAGTGATTTCTTAGTACATAGCCAGGAGTTACCCCTGATTGTCACTGGGTGTGACCAAGAACCAAAACCAAAACAAACAGACAAACAAAAACCTTTTCAAAACAAAAAGAGACACTAATATAATAAAATACAGTCATTAATAACAGAATTTAAAGGGTCCCAATAAATATGTAATTACTATGCGCAAAAGTCTCTCAGTAACATTTGATAAATTCAGTAGATTTTTTTTAAACTGACAAACTTTCACTGGCAAATGCATTTTCAATTTCACTGACACTGCATACAACTATGTGCACTGACAACCTTGCAGTCAACCTCAACTCACCACAACCCTTTTTTTTTTTTTACCTACTACATAATTTAGCTTTCTATTTCTTCAGCTTTAAATGCATCCTTTCGTAAACTAGAAAAAATCTGCATGGATTTCCAAAGACTCACAATTTCAATGAGAATCATGTGGTGTCAGAAAATATGCTTCAATATGTAGCACGGAAGAAAATTACAGGCTGGAATTTAGCAACAACCTAGATTTTAGAGAAGGATTTAAATTACTAAGAATCACTCAAAGGCATTCTTGAAACCTCAATAAAACTGACGATGCAAAGTGTTTTAGATTCACTTCAAAAAAGGGAAAAGAAAATATATTGATAATACTTTAAATTTGCATTTGGACATAAATAACAGAAGAAAATAAATGTTTGAGAAGATCCAAAGGAACAATTAACCAGAAAGAACTCCATTTAACCTTTTGTGACTGGTACTTTGGGGAAGTAATGACTTAATGAAATGTGTTCTTTTCAAACAAATGTGTCACCTTCACAGTAACTCTATGTCTTTCTCTCATTAGTTCTTTCTAGTATCCTCTTGTCCTTTTTCTTTTGTCTCATTTATATATTCAGTTCTTAGCATTAGAATATATTGTGATCGTTTAGATCATGAGATACATCTTTTTAATTTTTTTCTTTGAAATAAAGCAATTATCTGTGTCATAAATTTCTAAAAACAAAGCCTTCAATTCCTTTCATACTATCACAGTGACACACACACACACAGAGAATATTTCAAGACTTAAATTTGTGTTAACAGAAGAGCAAGCCAAATTGTTGCAAGAAAATTTCTGTATTTTATACTTTCTCTAAGCCAACACAATCATAAGAGAAGCCTAAAGTAACCTTACTAAAATGAATTTAAATTGAGAATTGCTTAAGATGATAATGAAGTTTACTAATAGTCATTACAAATTAACTGTAAAATTTTCTAATTGTAAAATTTTGTTTTGTTTTGTTTTGTTTTGGGGCCACACCCAGTGATGCTCAGGGGTTACTCTGGCTAAGGGCTCAGAAATTGTTCCTGGCTTGGTGGACCATATAAGATGCCAGAGGATCAAACCTTAGCAAGGCAGACTCCTTACCACTTGTGCCACCGCTTCGGACCCATAACTGTTAATTTTGGTCTAATGTTAACAATTTTGGTGATTGAACTGCATTCTTCAAAAGTTCATATGTTCAAGTTTCATGGCACAGGAATTTAGTATGTCATCTTAGGTAGTGTCTTAAAAACAATCGACTTAAAATTAGGTCACTGGAAGAAGCCCACATGCAAAATCATTAGTTAGTCCATATAGAAAAAAGAAATGTGGACACACAGACATGTTTGGAGACACATGTAGTAGAGATGCAATGTGAGAAGAAAACAAGGAAAGCTCAACATCTACAATATGTGTTGAAAGGTCTCGAACCGGTGTCTCCTGCAAACCACATAGAAAGACCTACCCAACTGCCATCCTGATTTATAGATTTATAGCTTCTAGAAATATTAGATGACATGTTTCTCTTCTAAATGCCTAGTCTCTGGTGTTTTACATATTATGAAAGCCCTCACAAACCCGGGGTATTTTTTAGGGAGTTGTACACCATTAAAAACTTAGGAGGGAAATTACAACATAAAGGAAGGAATTATATTTAAAATATTCTACTCTGTTCCATTCTTTCATTTTTATTTCAAGTTAATAATCAACAATGAACTTCAATAATTTCTAACAAACAATTTTGCACTTGGGCTGGATAGATATAGTACAGTACTTTAAGGAGTGTGCCTCACATGTGGCTGACCTTCATTTAATCTCTAACTTTGTATCTGGTTCCCTGACACAACCAAGGGTGGTCCCTGAGCACAAAGTCGAGAGTAAGTCCTTAGCACTGCCATATGTGGCCACAAAATCTATCATCCATCCATCCATCCATCCATCCATCCATCCATCCATCCATCCATCCATCCATCCATCTATCCATCCATCCATCATCCATCCATCCATCCATCCATCCATCCATCCATCATCTATCTCTATCAATCTGTCAATAAATCTATCTATATGTCTCTCTATCCATCTACCTACCTATCTAATTTAAACTCTTTCCTTTAATTCTACCAGATGACTTCAAAATTTCATTATCAAAATAAAATATACTAACCAAAAATGAACCAAACAATGGCTTGATTATATTTCAGTACTGAAGAGAGAAAACACAGGAGAAAAAGGTTAAATGATGAGATGTGACCTCTTTAAGCATTTCCTTTCTTAACATCACTCACTAAAATGCTACTTAGGAATATCTCATAAATATAACATGAATTACTCTGATAATACTAAATCGTATCCACCATCTGTGCACAAACAGCTATTTTCATTTTTTACAAGTAGAGGGGAAAAATCAGTGTGATAAGTGTGATAAATCAGAATACTGGCATGAAAAGGCTATGCAAATAAAATTGCTGATACACAAGAACAAGAAACATGCTCACCAAGAGACATCTGGTAAAAAAAAAAAAAAAGCAACTGAAAGTGGAAAGAGTTTGAGAAACCATGTTGTGATGAAGGACATTCATTTTGATGGGCCTAAATTTAGACTCACCAGCTGTGTTTTGGTTTACAACTTCTTCCAATCTGCCTGCTCATAATAATAATGAAAAATTAGAAAGGCCTTCCATGGAACTGTTGAAAATCTGATGGGGAAAAAAGCAGGCCTGTGTCAGACCCTATAAATGGGCATTCAACACTCTAATCCTATTTAACATAATTTCTAAGACTATGTAGTATGTAAACCCTGGTATGTCATAACTTATTTTCTATTTCTAGCATTTCTATTTTCTAATAGCATTGCTTTAAATATCTCTGAATATCTTTCAGTTGCATGCACTATTTACCTGTATAATGGTCACATAAACTTTTCCAAGACTTTGACATAATTTTTCCCTCTAGTTAAAAAAATAAGTGTGGACCATTAAAAGAAAAATTTCTCTGCAGCCAGAGAATTAAACTCGATTCTTGTTTAGATATAAACCATTTGTGTGAACTTGGTCAAGTCACTAACCTTTACAGAGAACATTTTTCACCCAAGATAATATGTCACCTTGGGTAAGATCCAAAAACATCGGGTAAAAATAAAAAGACTGATAAATATAATATGCACATTGGCTGCCAGAAAACTAATCATATTATATAAAACTAGCCAATACACTGTAGTCTGTGTTATTTCCCTACTCTGCCACACACAAAGTTGTTGTTTCTTTGGGGGTTGGGGTTTGGTTTTTTTTTTTTTGGTTTTGGTTTTCTGAGTTACACCTGATGGTGCTCAAGAATTACTCCTGGCTCTGCGCTCAGAACTCTCTCCTGTCTTGGGGACCATATGGGATGCCAGGAATCAAACCCACATCTGTCCTGAGTTATCCAAGTGCAAGGCAAACGCCATACACCTGTGCTACCACTCCAGCCCCACACACAGAGTTTTTACCTAAATGGCAACACTATTGAGTAGGTGCTCTTTATACCTTATATTTAAATGAAGAAATTAGTAAGATAACTGCTCAAACTGCTAATAAGAAATCAGAATTTGACTTCCTGATGGTTGATTAATTAACATCAAGATATATTCCTGACCTTTGGAAGTTGTGTCACCAAATTTATTATTAAAATTTACTAGAAATTTAAGTAGAAATCAAAACAAATATAAAGCAATTCCTATGATTAACATAAAGCTACAAGGTATACAAATTCAAAGAAGCACTAGTATATTCAAGGCACTACTGTTGGAAAATAAATAAAAAAATCTAGAAAGAGAAGAAAAGAAAAACTGGCATGTGTATCAGCATTCTATACATTACAGTTATGAAAATCAACTATAACATGATAAATCTCAAAATTTAATATCAGTAGAAAATGAAACCAGAATTCTCACAGGACATTTATAAAAATTCTAAAGTACATGGTTCAAATACTTAGAAATCCTTAAAAATTATATTACACTTCAAGATACTTATATGAAAGAAATGTCTATGAAAAAAATAAGTGTTAAAAACATAATTTTTGCTATTCATTTACTTTATGGAGGAGAGAGAAAGATTTGGGGAGGGAATGATAGAGAATGTCACAATTTTATTGCTTGAGTGGTAGATACACGGATACAACTATATTACTCTATTACCAGGGTTCTGCAAACTTTTCCTATAAAACACCAACCACATTGTAAATTTTGGATTCAGGGGTAATCTAGTTTCTGTCACTATTTCTCACCCAGATCATTGTAGTGTGAAAGCAGCTATAGACAACACATAAATGAATGTCTGAAGGCTGGTGCCAGCAACGAACTATTTATAAAAACAAGGCCAACAAGATCTGTGGCCCAGGCTAGTACTGATATGTGTGCCTTCGTACTGACATGCTACTGTACCTCTAAAGAATTTAAAGCCACAAATTTAAATCACAAAAGATAAATAAAATGTACTTAAAATAAGTCTGAGGTAATGGCTACATATATGAACCATTCAAATATGTCTACTTGGAAAAATACCCATGAAAAATCATTATTCTCATTAGAATGACTGAAGAGATGAAGCCTTTCCCACAGTCAGCTAATATTGCAGATCCAACTCAAGGGTGTAATAAAAAATGGCTTCTAAGGAGTACAACTGCTGACTGTATACTTCATAAGTACAGGGTAAAAAGAAACAATTTAACCAACATCCACTAGATAAAGGGCTAGGATCTAAGATATGCAAGATACTGACAGAACTTAACAAGAAAAAAATATCTAACCCCATCAAAAATGGGGAGAAGAAATGAACAGACACTTTCTCAAAGAAGAAATACAAATGGCCAAAAGGTCTATGAAAAAATTCTCTACATTTCTAATCATCAGGGAAATGAAAAATCAAAACAACAATGAGGTATCACCCCATGCTACAGAGACTGCACACATCAGAAAGAATAAGAACAATCAGTGCTGGCAGAGATTGGGGAATCTCATTCATTGCTGGTGGGAATGCTCTCTAGCCTATCCTTTATAAGAAACACTCAATAAAACTGGAAATTGAGCTCCCATATGATCGAGCTATACTATTCTTAGGGATATAAAAAACACAACACAAAAATTCCTTCTACACACCTATATTCATTGCAGGACTATTTATAATAGTCAGAATCTAGAAACTACCTAGATGCCCAACAACAAATGAGTGGCTAAAGAAAATGTGGTACATATACACAATTGAATACTATGTAGCTGTCAGGAAAAATGAAGTCATAAAATTTCCTATACATGGATGGACATGGAAATTATTATGATGAGTAAAGTAAGTCGCGGGGGGAGAACGAGAGAGAGAGAGAGAGGAGAGAGAGTGTGTGGGTGTGTGTGTGTGTGTGAGAGAGAGAGAGAGAGAGAGAGAGAGAGAGAGAGAGAGAGAGAGAGAGAGAGAGAATAATCACACTCAACTCTGGGATTTAAAAAAAATAAAAGATAATATGGTAATAATACCAAGAGACCATAGAGATGAGGTTTGAAAGGACTAGTCCAGGATATGAAGCTTACCACAGAGTGTTGATTCAATTAGAAAAATAACAATTAATATAGTTATGCCATGAATAAAGTTTTGCAAGTCTATAATGATTCACTTGGAGGAAAACTATAGAAATAATAAAAAAATTTTTAATATTTTTTATTTAAACACCTTGGTTACAAACATGATTGTGGTTGGGTTTCAGTCATATCATATGACACCCCCCATCACTAGTGCAACATTCCCATCACCAATGACCCAAATATCCCTCCTCCCCTCTCCACCCCTACCTGGACTCTAGACAGGCTTTCCACTGCCCTCATATATTCTCATTGTTAGGATAGTTCGCAGTGTGGTTATTTCTCTAACTAAACTCATCATTCTTTGTGGTGAGATTCATGAGGTCGGCTGTAAAGTCCAGCCCTCCTCTCTTTTGTCTCTGAAAATTGTTGAGAAATGTCTCTCATTTTTCTTAAAACCCATAGATGAGTGAGACCATTCTCCGTCTTTCTCTTTCTAACTTATTTCACTCAGCATAATAGTTCCATGTACATCCATGTATAGGAAAATTTCATGACTTCATCTCTCCTGATGGCTGCATAATATTCCATTGTGTTTATGTACCACAGTTTCTTTAGCCATTCATCTGTTGAAGGACATCTTGGTTGTTTCCAGAGTCTTGCTATGGTAAATAGTGATGCAATAAATATAGGTGTAAGGAAGGGGTTTTTGTATGTATTTTTGTGTTCCTAGGGTATATTCCTAGGAATGATATAGCTGGATCATATGGGAGCTCAATTTCCAGTTTTTGGAGGAATCTCCATATCGCTTTCCAGAAAGGTTGAACTAGTCGGCATTCCACCAGCAGTGGATAAGAGTTCCTGTCTCACCACATCCCCACCAACACTGCTTGTTCTCATTCTTTGTGATGTGTGCCAGTCCCTGTGGTGTGAAGTGGTACCTCATAGTTGTTTTGATTTGCATCTCCCTGATGATTAGTGATGTGGAACATTTTTTCATGTGCCTTTTGGCCATTTGTATTTCTTCTTTATCAAAGTGCTTGTCCATTTCTTCTCCCCATTTTTTGATGGGATTAGATGTTTTTTTCTTGTAGAGTTCTGTCAGTGCCCTGTATATTTTGGATATTAGCCCCTTCATGGATTGGCAGAATTAACATTATTAAAATGGCAATACTTCCCAAAGCATTGTACAGATTTAATGCTATCCCTCTAAAGGTACCCATGACATTCTTCAAAGAAGTGGATCAGGCACTTTTGAAATTCATTTGGAACAATAAACACCCTCTAATAGCCAAAGCAATTATTGGGAAAAAGAATACGGGAGACTTTACGTTCCCCAACTTTAAGCTGTATTACAAAACAATAGTTATCAAAACAGCTTGGTATTGGAATAAAGACAGACCCTCAGATAGACTTGAGTACTCAAAAAATGCTCCCCAGACGTACAATCATCTAATCTTTGATAAAGGAGCAAGAAGTCCTAGATGGAGCAAAGAAAGCCTCTTCAACAAGTGGTGTTGGCACAATTGGCTAGCCACTTGCAAAAAAGCGAACTTAGACCCCCAGCTAACATCATGTACAAAGGTAAAATCCAAATGGATTAAAGACCTTGATATCAGACCTGAAACCATAAGATATATAGAACAACACGTAGGTATAACACTCCATGACATTGAGACTAAAGGCATCTTCAAAGAGGAAACTGCACTCTCCAAGCAAGTGAAAGCAGAGATTAACAGTTGGGAATATATTAAGCTGAAAAGCTTCTGCACCTCGAAGGAAATAGTGTCCAGGATACAAGAGCCACTCACTGATTGGGAGAAACTATTCACCCAATACCCATCAAAAATAATAAAAATTTTAAAAAACAATATCAGACTTTTATTTGTTGTTTTTTTCTTGTTGGTGCTGGGGATCAAACCCAGGATCTCTCACATACAAGACACATGGTCTACCACTGAGCTACCTCCCTGGTTCAGTATCAGAATGTTGGCAATATCTCAATTGTAGTAGAAAAAAATTTGTCTTCAGTATTTAATTCCTTTGGAAAAGATTTGCCAGGTATTGGTCACCAAGTGGAAGGGCCATTTCCCAGGACACTCAGGGCAGTATTTTTAAGGTACATCCTCCTGTCCCTGGGGGGACTATGCAATGCTACAAAATGGACCTAAAACCTTCACATGCCCTTGGGTCCCTGCCTTAATTACCTTAAAAGTATTCTATCTCCTAAAGTTTATTACCATCATGCCTTTGAGTACACAGAATTGTTCTCATACTTTTAATCTCAGTAGCTGTACATATAGTCCCATCTAGAATCTAGCTTCTTAAACTAAGGGTTACAACTCATATGGCGTGTAGTGGGGGGTTACAAAAAAATATTTAAATATTTTAATATATTTTTCTTAATGTATTATTTATAATAGTTTGATTTGTATACCTATTTTATATATCTATATACCCATAGTCATGTAAAAAATTTTCAGGCAATAAATGTTCACAATAGAAAACGTTTATGAAGTCCTGATCTACATATTACCAAAATATCCTTCCTTAAATACGCTCCTAAAAATAGGAAAAATATATTTTGGCTATCTCATTGCAAAGATACAATTTTCCGTGTCATAAAGACAAATACTGAGAGTTTTCTGATTGCCTTAGCATTCTGCAATATTGCACTTAATTCTCTCAATAAAGTGAAAGGAAATATGGGCAATTATCATCATTTTGATGCTACAGAGAAATAAATGTGTGATATTAGCATGATAATAAATGTCCCTGAATCACTTCTCTCCTACTTGAGAGTTAAGACACAACTATCACTACCACCATACATATTTTATGTATTTGTATTTATGTATTATTTTTATGTATTTTATGCACACATAAAATATAAAGTGTAACAGTTGTATCTCATTTAATAAGCATTCATTGTACGCAGGTACTGAACTAGGGTTACAACAGTGGCAAAGGCTTATGGTTCTTGCTCTTACAAAGCTTACACTCTAAGAGGGTATTAAATAATAATCAAATAACATAAATAAACCAGGTAATTCCAGGTATGAATAAGTATTGACCAGCGAATTGTAAGCCTGAAACTTTATTATTAGCGTGATTGTGAATCACAATGCCTAGATAAAAATAACTAAGTAAATAGGGTGAATATAAGGGGAATATTAAAAAAGTAGAGTTTAAGGATTAAAGCAAAGGGCACTCAGAAGGAATTTTATGTTGATAAAGTAGAAGGAGGGAGTCATAAAATACGCAAAAGGATGATAATTCTAGCCAAAGGAAACAAGATGTACTAAAGCAGGAAAGCTCTTTGAAAGGAAATGAATAATGGGCTTTAATGAAGGTAAAACCAACATAGGTCATTTTATGTTGGTTTCTTTTTTATTTAAAATCCATATAACAGAGCTCAGTGCCACACCTAACTGTGCTCAGGGACCATAAAGATGACTGAGATTCAAACCAGTGTCTCACTACTTAACCTTTGCATTATTTCTGCAGCCCAATAAAGTCCATTTTAGCACTTAATGTATCAGAAGAGCAACTACCCTCATTTCAGTTTTAAAAGTCTTGCAAAAGGGAAGGTGATAAGTCCATGATAAATGAAGCTTACAAAGTAAAATTCAAAAGAAAGATATTTGTTACATAAAGATTTAATCAGACAAAAAATTTCTGTTAGCCAATTGTAGGTTATTAGTTATGACTAATGCCTTTCTATTTATCTCACTTATGCTTAGGTAATTTTTTTACCTAATAAAAAATTCTTTTTTTTATTATCATATTCTTTAGAAACTCTAAAGCTACTTTCTTTGTGGGAGAGTAAACTCAATAAGCTGACCAGCATGCAGAAGGACACACACACACACACACACACACACACACACACACACACACACACATATATATATATGTATATTGATATATACATATATATGTATATTAATATATACATATATATATGACTCCTTATTCAGAAAGCTGAAAGATGCCATTTGCCTATAACTGTCAACAAACCACTTCCAGGCATAACTATGAGAAAATTAAACCTCTTGGAAACTACCAAATACCATTCAGTGACTCCTTACGGAAGAAAAATTGTTTACACACACCATGGACTAGCCTGGTGGACTAATTTTGGACAATAAGATATGTCTGACCATATCTTTCAACGATTATTTTCTATTCCTCTGCCACAGAAATGACATATTCCGAGTAGGCATTGGTCCTTTAGTCTTTCTCTCAAAATAAAGAATATGAAGCAAACTTCTGGGCCAGACATTTAAAAAAATAAATAAATACATGAGTCATTGTTAAATACACAGATGAAAGTTGTTCATTACTGAGTTTCAGTCATACAATGTCCAACACCCTTCACCAATGCACACTTTCCACCACCTATGACCCCAGTTTCCCTCCTGTCCTTCCCCTGCTCGCCTCCATGGCAAACATTTTTCTTCCTCTTTTATTCCTTTTAGACACTGTGGCTTGCAATATTGTTACTGAAGGGGTATCATGCATATATATATATATATTATATATTATATATATATTACTTTATCTCCTTTCACTTCCCAGTTCTTGTTCAGTGTTAGGTTGCAACTGAAATAGTGGTTCCTTCTCTACCCTACCTGCACTCCCCCTTTGCTATATGGGAAAGGTTCTTAATTCAGCCAACTTAACAGATGTATGAGAAAGTGATCTAAGTAAGACTGAGGCTATTTGCACTATATCAAAAATTAAAACCAAACAAAAACAGCACTCAATTTTCAATTGGACTGAATATGTACATATACAAACATGAAATTTTCTGAATTAACTTTTAAAGCTTAAGGATTTGGGGTCTGAGCAATAACATAAAGGTAAAGTGTTTATCTTGTATGCAGCCAAACCGGGACCAACCAGGTTTGATTGCTGGCATCCTACACAGTCCCCAGAGCTTGCCAAGAGTAACAGCAAGCACAGAGCCAGGAGTAATACCTGAGTACTGTGAGATGTGGCCCAAAAACCAAAAACCAAACCACTCCCCCCAAAAAATTAAGGATTTTTCTGACTGTAAAGAACTTTTATATATCAACTGGTTCTAATTTTGATTTTGTTTGTATATAAGATACAAAAGCATCTTTTAAATTACATTTTAAAGATTACATTTATATATAAATGTCCCAAGAAGAAATGTCTACAGACCAAAATAAAATGCAGACTAAAAGTTGCCTATGGCTCGAAGTAAAAGGGTTATAAATTATACATGACATAATAGATTTTTAGGAGGAGATGCAAAAGTTTCAAAATGCATTTACAGTGATGGCTTTGCAACTCAGCAACTTTTTTTGTCCAAAGTAGCTAAATTTTATTGCACATAATTGAAATCTCAGTAGTTAAAAGCAACAGAAAAGTATATCAAAGCATTCTCAAAGTCAAAAAATAAAATTATTTTCATCTAAAATGACTGTTTAAACCTGCTGTTTTATAATGTTTCATTATTTTGATCAATATTTAATAATTTCATTATATATATATTTTTTCTTTTTTTTTTTTTTTTTTTTTAGTTTTTGGGTCACACCCATCAGCGCTCAGGGGTTCCTCCTGGCTCTAAGCTCAGAAATCGCTCCTGGCAGGCTCGTGAGACCATATGGGATGCTGGGACTTGAACCACCGTCCTTCTGCATGCAAGGTAAATGCCTTACCTCCATGCTATCTCTCCGGCTCCTTTATTACATATCTAACACTAAAAACAATACCATATTATTTGGCATAATTGATAAGATTAAAGAGCCAACGTTAATTGAATATTGCATATAAAACTGGCTAAATCTTATGATCTGTAATTTTTCACTTGCTTATCGGGAACACTGTTTTTGTCACTGTTTTTGGCCCACACTTGGTGGAGCTCTGCTACTATATGCAGTATAGTGAATCAAATCCTTTTTGGGAAAGTTTCTTTAAAAGGGCAAAGCAATCGGCCAATATGATGTACTACGGCTTGAGAAAACTTTATCATGTATTCTTTTTTTTTTTTTTTTGGTTTTTTGGTTTTTTGGGCCACACCCGTTTGATGCTCAGAGGTTACTCCTGGCTATGTGCTCAGAAATCGCCCCTGGCTTGGGGGACCATATGGGATGCTGGGGGATGGAACTGCAGTCCTTCCTTGGCTAGCGCTTGCAAGGCAGACACCTTACCTCTAGTGCCACCTCACCGGCCCATATCATGTATTCTTAAGTGAGAAACAATATGGTTAATCTTACTTTTTTTCTTCGGGACATAAGCAAATAAATAATATGTAAAGAAAATTAATATGAAATGCTACAATTGAATAATTACTGAATCACTATTTCTTTTCAAACATGATAGTTTCATTAAGCTGTAGCAGGTTATTAAGTATGTATTATATTAAATTGTAGCAGGCTACCAGGTATTTATTACAGAATCCTCTTAAAAGAATGAAACAAACATCCACCTACAAAGTTCAAAAGAGTAACGTATATGCTTTAACGTATATTAAGTTAAAATTATAGTCTTATGACTTCATCACTTTCCAAAAATATCTCTAATGATTTTCTCCACTGACAATGATCAATAATACTGTTACTTGAAAAAAAGAACTGAAGTTATCTTTCCTACAAATCCCAAACTTTATTTTAATATAATTGTACATACAATATCAAATCTATTTCCTTTCCAAATAGAATACTGCCTACTGGCCACAGCTTCAACCAGTAACTATTTCGGCATCTATGTTTATGATACAGAAACAAGCTACCTAGAATTCCTTATTCCTTTTCTGCCACAATTGGTTTCTACTACTGTCAGCCAAACTCCTTTACTGAACCAGGTGCTACTAGCTTAGAAGGATTTATTTTGCTAAGTAAATAAAGGTTCCTGATGATTCCCACAGGAATTTCTTTATGCTATGTTTATTTCTTCTATTACAATCTAAATAAGAAATGTTGTCCAGAACAGATGCTTAATCTAGCTGCTCTGTCTCCCAACAATAACATTGAGTCATCGCTTACCAGGACCAATTTGTTTTAATTCTATTTGACTTGGTATCTGTTTGGTTTAGAATAGACTAGTACAATGCAAACTGAATTTACTGAAAAAACATCATTGGCAAATTAGTGTAATAAGTGGATCTGACACAGGAAAGCAATTACAGGCCATGTCATCTAATGTATTTATCCTGTAAATATTTAGAGTTCCTAATCCCAAAAGATCACCCATGGAACTGCAAAAAATAAAAAAAGATAAAAACGAGCAGGGGCTGGAGAAATAGCACAGCAGTAGGGCGTTTGCCTTGCAGGCAGCAAATTCAGAACAGACGGTGGTTCAAATCCTGCCATCCATATGTTCTCCTATGCCTGCCAGGAGCGATTTCTGAGCACAGAGACTGGAATAACCCCTGAGTGTCACCGGGTGTGGCCCAAAAACAAAACATATATGTATGTGTATATATATATATATATACATATTTTTGTTTTGTTTTTGGACCATAAAAACATTTTTGTGTATATATATATACACAATATAAAAATATATATATTTTATATATAAAATATATATATATATTTATATATATATATAAAAGAAGGATGATAAGAGAAATAAAACTGAGAACAGTGAAATAACAGTTTCATTTGAGAATTAAATTGAAGGGATGAGTAGACCATTTAATTAAGGCTTTCACCTCTCAGAGTTAAGCCAAAATTTCTTTTGTAGCAGGCTCTGGGGTGGAAAGGAAGAGTTCAACTGTTGCACCCCCTTCTCTGGGAATTAGTCACCCGGTTATGCTAGAACATTTCTATACGGAATCCATGACTGTGCTGAATAATCTCTTTCACTTTGAGCCTTCCATTGGGAAAAGCTGTAAAACGATCTAGAATTTGTTTCCACAACATTTCCTAGTTTTGTCCTTTACAAGAACAAATTATAAGCACACTATATCATAATGATTCTTCTAAAGAGATATTAAAAAGATTAGCTCAGGTTTTTTCAGATCTAAATTACTTTCTATTCTTCTTCAATCTTCTTTATAAGCTTTAGTTAGTAGAACAGAATGCCTGGAGAAACTCCATTGTTTACTTCGTGGAGTATTAGTTTTGGATTTTTATTTTATTGTATTTGTCTTTGTATAGCAGATGTATTGTGAAACTATTGGTACATGGGCACTCCTCATTTCATATGACAATGAAAGAGAGAGCTGAGACCCAAGTCCTCTCTCTTGCTAAAACCTTGACAAGATCTCAAGTCCCATGTCAACACAGTATTCCAAAATCAATCACAGAATCCACAGATGGGATACTCCACTTGTACCATTTTTGAAATAAATTATCATGGAATGGGATCTCAGAAGCACATGGACAGTTAACAATACAATTAGTGATCTGTATAAACTTGAAAATAGGTGTTGATATTCAATATTGATATTCAATATCCTATTATTTGTGTGTGCTGATCTCATTAGTCACTGAATGTAAATATTAGAATATAATATGTTCTTTTTTTATATAACTAAAACCCAACTACAAACATGCTTGTAATCATGGTGCTTAAAAAATAAAAATAAAATAAAAAGTTCCATAAAAAATATGATACATAAAAAGGTCTCATACAAAGTCTTACGAAGTTATGAGGATCTGGCATCTTTATTCTACTGCTTATCTTATGTGTTCACTATAAGATTGTAACTTAATTTTTTAAATCCTTTATATACTCACAAAGCAGATTAACATACAAAGAGGCTGTGATGGTAGTGAGTGGACCATCTAGTGAGATTAACAAAATTTTCCCAATTTCCCTTTACTTTGCTGATTCAGTATTTTTGCTGTTGTTGTTTTGTTTTGTTTTTTAATAGGATCAGAACAAAGACTTAAAATGGCAGGATTCATAAAATAGCATATTGATTTCATCTGCCATCCTGTATTTTCATTTCTGTGAGTTTAACAGTTGAGAATACACACATATGTCATATATATATATGTACACAATACATTTGCACATGATTACATAGTCATTCTCTATATACACACCCAACATATATATTCACATGTGTGCACTCTATACACATGAATATATATAACAGTGAAGTTTGAGAGAAAACCACTCATTTAACTCACTGGTATTTCTAAATTAACTATAACCCAAGCTACTAAAAATAATGAATTATCTAAACCTGCGTTCCTCAAACACACTGCCACAAAATATAAACTGATTGATACAATTAAAAATCACTTCCTCAGATAAAAATAACCATATTTACAAGTGTTCAAAACTTTATAGGAACTGTCTCATCAAATCAGCAGATACAGAAGATGTCCTTCATAACATATTTTTGGACAACCAGATCTCATAGGGGCTCTGTACATCTGACCAACATTCAAAAGATTTACTTACCAAGATCCAGATATCATTTACATGCTACTTACAGATAGGCTATTTAATTATCATACTCATCTTTTTTTTTAATTTTTATTTTGATCATAGTGGTTTACATAGTGTTGACAATAATATTTTAGGTACATATTTACATAAAATCAGGGGGGATTCCCATCACCAAATTGTCCTCCCTACACCTCCGTTTCTGTCCTACCTCCCATTTCCTCTTCCCTCACCCCAGGTCGGCTAGAATATGTGGTCCCCTCTGTATCTAACCCACAACTTAGTAGTCTTGCACCTGTTTGGTCTTGATGCCTCCCTTAGTTCCCCCTCTAACTGGAGGCAGGACTAGCTAGTTCAAGTTGCGTGGTTTTGTTTGAAAAAGAGAAAAGTAATAAACTGGGGTAAGGGTCTAATACACCGAAACTGGGCGGAATCCTTCTAGAGGCTCTCATCATCGATTTGAGAGATGGAGAAAAAGAAGGTGAAACACTCCACCAGTACCAAAAGAAGTGTCAAATATCCAGTGAGGGCTCCAGCTATATCGATAAGCACCCCAAAAAAAACAGGCAAACAAGCAAACAAAAGAAGCAAAACAAACAAAAAACAAACAAAAACAAACAAACAAACAAAAAAGCACGCCATGGTCTTGAAATGAGAAACATGGCATAGCACATAACGAAAGAAAAGAAAGGAAGAGAAAATGTAAGTATGATTGGGGACAATTTCAATACTCACTCCCAAACAGAGAAATTGACCAAAATAGATAGGTAAATAAAAATAATAATACTCATCTTTTTTATCTTATTTTACAGGTGAACAACTTGAGGCAGGGATCAGAAAGACAGAGCAATAATTAAAACACTTGCGGGGCCGGAGAGATAGCATGGAGGTAAGGCGTTTGCCTCTCATGCAGGAGGTCATCGGTTCGAATCCCGGCGTCCCATATATGGTCCTCCCGTGCCTGCCAGGAGCAATTTCTGAGCCTGGAGCCAGGAATAACCCCTGAGCACTGCCGGGTGTGACCCAAAAACCACAAAAAAAAAAAAAAAAAAAAAAAAAAAAAACACTTGCCTTGATCATGGCCAAACTGGGTTCAATCCCTGGCACTATGGGACTGGAGTAACAGTACAGAGGGCAAGGTGTTTGCTTTGCACATGGCTGACTGACACAGATTTGATGCAAGGCATCCCATACAGTCCCCCAAGAACGTTGTCAAGGTTAATTCTTAAATTCATAGCCAGGAGTAAGCACTGAGCTGCAACTTCCAAACAAAAGAAACAATCCCTGGTACTACATAGAGTTCACCAGGACCCTACCAAGTATCTTCCCAAAGCTTAGTAGTATAAAAAGATTCCATTATTTTTTATTTAACTATATTCACTGATTTATTGGTTGAAGAATTCAGACAATACTTAGAAGAAAATATTTCTCTCTCTACACATGGGGGCTCTCCTCAGATTTGATGGCAGGACTACCTTGATGTTTAGAAATGAAATCATGTACAAATTTTCCATCTATCTGAAAGTAAAATATTCCTGTTATGTGCTTTTGGTGGTTACTTGGGAAAATGACGGAATACTGTTAACCATAAATGTATATGAATAATTATTTTAGCTTACCCAGACTCAACAAATAAACTACAAAATCACACTAAATAGGACTTCTATTTTCAGATAGCAGGAAACAATGCACATCTTTTTGCTCACAATCCATCCTGTTGGTTCTGGATAGGGTTGGGGCTCAGCTAGGGCAGTAAACAGGAACATGTACATCTCCTCAAGTAATCTGGGCATTCTTGCAATTTGGAGGCCCTTTGATTTATTGCCACTTAATCCTTATTGTTGCCCATTAAACAAAGAAGTATGTTCATTTTCTTTTATGATCTAGACCTAGAAATTGCACCACATCACTTCCACCATGACATACAGTCAAAGCAGTCTCCATCCCATCAAATTCTAGAAGAAAAACAGAGCTTCTACCTTCTGATGGGTAGGTGACAGGTCCCAGGTTGGGAGTAAGCTAGTGATGAGGCTATTTTATCTAAAGCTCTTGGTACAATTTTACTATGAATTATGCCAGCTAGTCTTTATAAATCAATTCCTCCTCCAAAGACCTAGTTTTTACCCATTTATTCTCAAGCCCTTAGGGGTGATAATACCCAGAGATGACAATACCCTAGTAGTTTGCTCACTGAGGCAATAGACAAGAGGAAATGAACTCAGTGAATGTACTCCTTGCTCCTTCCTTGCTCTGTCCCCTCATTTCCAGGCAGAGCACATTTCCAGGGACATATCTTTATAAATACAGATGACTTATAACTTCTCAAAAGTTCTAACTCTCCTTGCATTCCAGCAACAATATTCTCATTCCTTGTTTCTTTACAAGGAAGATCAAGGGTATTATTAAAGGGTATTATTAAGCCAGTATTATTTGGCTACTGCTGGTCTCTAAGTAGCCCCAAGTCTTGCTAAACCTTTGAACTCTGATACAATTTCTTTAAACAGTTCTTTCATTAAGTTCTTCATTTCAATTGTGCACAAAACTGATTTCATTCAGGGCTGAGACTGATATGGAAATGCAGTAAGAATTGAAATGATTCAGAGAACAAATTTAATACCTAAATTTCCAATGCCTTCCTAAATACTGATAGAATTATTGAACAGTTATAAAAGAAAAGAATTATTGAATAGTAAAATTAAGTCCATCCATGGCGATGCTGAATTTCTGTATTAACAGAGACCTAATAGCTATCAGCACTGGATGTCTCAATAATCACTTAATCTATGAAAATTAATCTTTTCCACATTGAAAGTCTCGTTTAAATAAAAATGCTCATTATATATCTACATTATCATTGAAATGTTCTCCTTTATTTCTTCATATACAGTAAAATCATGTAGCTCAAAGAGGGAAGATAGCTGCCTGAGGGGAGGGCCAGGTTCAATAAGTGACACCAGGAGCTAGATAGGGCATTTGCCTTGCACACAACCAACACCAGAAGGAGCCTGGTTTGATTCCTAACATCCCATATAGTCCCCTGAGCCTGCCAGGAACAATTTCTGAGTGCAGAGCCAGGAGTAGCCCCTGAGCCTGTGGGGTGTAACCCCCAGCCCCAAAACAGTGACACCAAATGGCCTCCCCAGAATACAAATGGAAATGACACCACTAGCAACACAGAACTAGAGTAGCCCCTGGGCACTGTAGTGTGACCTAAAACCAAAGGAAAAAAATCAATTATCATCACAGTGTCTATAAACCAGAGCATGAATAGCTCTGTAGATCTGATAACTTGAATGGAAATTCAAACTACTCACCTCTACTTTTCAGAACTTCCCTTTTTTATTTTTGAAAGGATTGTTTCATACTCATGTGAGAGTACCATGCCTGAATTCTCTGATTTCACAAAAAAAAGTGGTAATGAAGAGAATCTGAAAAACTTACTGCCTTTTCTGAGCTGCTATAGGCACAGAGGCCTTTGGTGTGTGTCCTTTGGTGTATGGATATATACAGTGATGGAAATCAAGGGAGGGCTGAAGTAGCTCATGGCATCTGCCAGGTCTGTGCTATAGCACTCTGAGCCAGACCTGAATACTTTTCAAAAGGTCAAAAATAAGAACTACCACCATTTACCAACTGCCTAATAAGTATCTTACTGTTTCAACTGTTCCTTCAACTGCTGTTTCTTCTACACAATCCTTAATTTTTCTCAAAAGGATAATTAATCTATGGCATTTTAATACATTTCTGCCAAAAGGAGACACTTCTCTAAAATGCATTTAAAATGGTTCATTTTACTAAAGTTATATCTTTTAAAATCCCCAATTCAAACACTATTTTTAAGCTACTGTTTTTCTGTCCTTTCTTCTTTTTCCTTTTTCAAATCATTGGTTATATTTGCCTACCTTCCCATATGCATAGTTTTTCTTTTTTTTTTTTTGTTTTTGTTTTTGTTTTTGGGCCACACCCGGCGGTGCTCAGGGGTTACTCCTGGCTGTCAGCTCAGAAATAGCTCCTGGCAGGCACGGGGGGGGGGGGGGGGGGGGGGGCCATATGGGACACCGAGATTTGAACCAACCACCTTTGGTCCTGGATCAGCTGCTTGCAAGGCAAATGCCACTGTGCTATCTGTCCGGACCCACATAGTTTTTCTTTTAAGCCAATAGCCTCTATAGTCCCTATGATCTCTTCATATCTGACAGTGTTTTCTCCTCTCTGAATTATTTGAGGACTCAGAACAATATTTTGTTTAAGTTCCCATCTCTCTTGCCATTTAGAGCTTCCATCAAATTTTCCAAGATTGTGGTAGTGGGAACTAAAATTTATATCCTCTTCCGCTCCCAAGATGTAATTAACACAGCATCTAACACAAAAAGTAGTCCACATGTATTCATCATGTTCTTATAATATATTGAGGAAGAAAGAAATAATAATGAGCCAGATCCTACCTTAGATCTTGATATACAATTAATTTAAGAAGAAAGAGACTAAAAAAAAAAAGGGACTACAAATATAAATGTTAACTGAATAAAAAGGCAGTTGATTTCAAAATACTAAAAGGTAACTCTGGACATAGAAGCAAATGCTATTTGGGCTGGAGTGATAGTACAGTGGGTAAGGCATTTGCCTTAAATGTGCCTGACCTGGGTTCGAATACATATATCCTGTAGTCTTCCAGTAGTGATCCCTGAGCTCAGAGGCAGGAGTAAAGACTTAAAGCACCACTAGGTGTGGCCCCAAAACAGCTAGCAAACAAGCAAAAAAAACAAAGAGACTTAACTGCAACCACTCAAGGCTAGATAGAGCCTAGGTGGAGTTCTATAAAGAAGCAGAAGGCTTGTCTACTAAATACTACTGTGAATGGTCGAATTTTTCTAATTGTGGGAAAATACAGGCTATTTATTTTAAATGTTCATGCACTCTTTTCTAACCTAAGCCAACATTGTTTTGTACCTTAACCTATGTGGCCAGTTTCCATAGATACCATCTCTCACTTTTTCAAATCTCACTAAGAACCACTCAGAGTTCTATCAAGGTAGACCCAGAGACCAAAGTCTATCCTTTTTAAAGGAATACAAAATTACAAAGATTAAAAATATGTGAAATACTAAACTTTTATTTAGATGATAAAAAAGTAACCTCAACAAATGACTGGAGCTCTGGAAATCTAGATTCCTTTTTTTTTTTTTTAATAATATAGGCAATTTACCAAAAATACTTACCGGTAAATAGAAATGTCTCCCGTAACCACATGCCAGTCCCTTCCCACCTAGAATTTCTACAGACCCCAGTTAAGTCCCAACATGTACAGCAGCCTAAACAAACAAAGTGCTGTAAATCTTAAATGTCCTTTAACTTTACTTTCAATGAGCCTTTAACCATCATTAAAACTGTAATTCTAGAATCTGGGAGAAAAGAAACCAGTGACAAGTTTAAAGCAATCTCAGATAATTCTGGCTCACAATTACCATTCCTAAGGAAACTCTGCTCCCTGCCCCACCCAAAACAGCCACTAGCAGGAACTAATAGTAGCTTAGAAGAAGGAACTAATAGTAGCTTAGAAGACTCTATGAAGAAACAGCCAAGAGTTGTTCATCTGAACATTAAATTTGTGCATCACAGAAAAAGTTAGTGCTAACCGTTTTACCGGGAGTATAAGGTAAATCCATTGTTTTTGTTTTTGATTTAAACTCTACAAAAGGCCAAATAATTTGGCAAGAGGGTCAGAGTGATCTGGACACATCTAAAATACAAAGGCTGTCCACTACCATTTTCTTCTCATTAAAAACAAACAAACAAACAAAAATGGGGATTATTGGCCACAGATAGTATTGGCCTTAGATGAGCTGAGCCCAGTTAGAACCCTGGCACCTTAAATAGGTCTGAAGCCCCTGTTAAAGTGAGCCCTGAGCACATAAGTAGGTGTAAACCATAAACTCTATGGAGTGTGACCCAAAAAGTGACCTCTCCCAATGAAGAAGGGGGGAAGGAAGAAGGAAGGAAGGAAGGAAGGAAGGAAGGAAGGAAGGAAGGAAGGAAGGAAGGAAGGAAGGAAGGAAGGAAGGAAGGAAGGAAGGAAGGAAGGCAGGAAGGAAAGAAGGAAGGAAGGAAGGAAGGAAGGAAGGAAGGAAGGAAGGAAGGAAGGAAGGAAGGAAGGAAGAAGGAAGGAAGGAAGGAGAGGGAGGGAGGGAGGGAGGAGGAAGGAAGGAAGGAGGAAGGAAGGAAGGAAGGAAGGAAGAGGAAGGAAGGAAGGAAGGAAGGGGAAAGAAAGAAAGAAAGAAAGAAAGAAAGAAAGAAAGAAGAAAGGAAAGAAAGAAAGAAAGAAAGAAAGAAAGAAAGAAAGAAAGAAAAGAAAGAAAAGGAAGGAGGAAGGAAGGAAGGAAGGGAAAGAAAGAGAAAGAAAGAAGAAGAAAGAAAGAAAGGAAAGAAAGAAAGAAGAGAAAAGAAAGAAAGAAAGAAAGAAAGAAAGAAAGAAAGAAAGAAAAGAAAGAAAGAAAGAAAGAAAGAAAGAAAGAAAGAAAGAAAGAAAGAAAGAAAGAAAGAAAGAAAGAAAGAAAGAAAGAAAGAAAAGAAGAAAAGAGAAAAAGAAAGAAAAGAAAAGAAGAAAGAAAGAAAGAAGAAGAAAGAAAGAAAAAGAAAGAAAGAAAAGAGAAAGAAGAAAGGAAGGAAGGAAGGAAGGAAGGAAAGAAAGGAAGGAAGGAAGGAAGGAAGGGGAAAGAAAGAAAGAAAGAAAGAAGAAAGAAAGAAAAGAAAGAAAAAGAAAGAAAGAAAGAAAGAAAGAAAAGAAAGAAAGAAAGAAAAGAAGAAAGAAAGAAAGAAAGAAAGAAAGAAAGAAAGAAGAAAGGAAGGGAAGAAAGAAAGAAAGAAAGAAAGAAAGAAAAGAAAGAAAGAAAGAAAGGAAGGAAGGAAGGAAGGAAGGAAGGAAGGAAGGAAGGAAGGAAGGAAGGAAGGAAGGAAGGAAGGAGGAAGGAAGGAAGGAAGGAAGGAAGGAAGGAAGAAAGAAAGAGACGCAGTAGTCATGCATGTAGTTTGACCTGCATTCTCACTGTGACATTTACCTAAGTCAGAGAACTTAATGACTAGCAAGTCTCTTATCACGGTTTTACTAGCAGCAGCCACGTGAGAAACTGGGTTGTCACTGCCCTAGAAAAAGCTATTTTTCTTTGCAAAACTCTTAAAGCAACCCAACCTCCAACAGTCCTGGGGCCCCCAAATCTTCCTGCCCCATGAACCTGGTTCAACTTCCCGCCTCCTGCATTGCAAGTCAAGAGGGTCCCAGATTTCGCCCGGGACCAGAAGCACAGGGAAGCAGTGGGTTGGGCTGGTGGCCGGCTGCAAAGTGTTCAGCTAGCCACCGGGGAGCTTCCAGGGACACACACCCCTTCCTCCAGAAAAGGGGGGAACTCTGCTCTGCAGTGGACAAGGAGACTGCAAGTGTCACTCCATCTCAAACCCCAAAAGCAATCACTCTAGTCCCGAATCATTTCTCCAGACTCGCTTGATCCTGCACCCAGAATTTGGGGCTGGCCTAATGGTCCCCTAAAGCAAAAGCTCGGGGTGGCGCGTACTTGGGGAGCCACCCGCCTTCGGGGGGACGGCGGCTGAGAGAGAGACAGAGACAGAGAGAGACAAACAGAGACAGAGACAGAAAGGGAGTGGGAAATCCAGCTTTTGCAAACTCTTGCAGACACGAGAGAGATCCCAGTTTTTGCAAACTCTTGCAGAGACACGAGAAAGAGAGAAAGAGGAGGAGAGAGAGAAGAGTGGGGGAGGAGAGAAAGAAAAAGAGAGAAACAGAAAGGGAGTGGAAAAGCCAGCTTTTGCCAACTTGCAAAGACACGGAAGAGAGGAGACGAGAGATTCTAGTTTCTGCAAACTATTGCAAAGACACAAGAGAGAGAGAGAAGAGAGAGAGAGAGAGAGAGAGAGAGACAGAGACAGAGACAGAGACAGAGACAGAGACAGAGAGACAGAGAGAGAGAGAGAGAGGAGGGTGGAGAGAAAGAGAAAGAGAGAAACAGAAAGGGAGTGAGAAATCCCAGCTTTTGCAAACTTGCAAAGACAGGAGAGAGAGATCCCAGTTTTTGTAAACTCTTGCAAAGACGAGAGAGAGGGGAGAGAGAGTAAGGAGAGAGGGGGAGAGAGGAAGAGAGGAAGAGAGGGTACAGGAGGGAGAGGAGAGATGGGAGAGAGAGACAGAGAGAGAGAAATCCCAACTTTCTTTTTGCAAACTCTTGCAAAAAGACACAACTGGCTCAGCTGCCAGATCCAAAACTACAGAGGAGGAATAAGCCCAGGATGGGGTGCAGCAGAATGGTAGAATAGGGGAGCCCCTGGGATGCACCCCACCCTGCAAAGTCCCACCTGGAGCTGACTTGGAGCTCACCTTACTGAACACCTCCAGATCTTCCTCATCTTCCACCAGATCCAGCTCCGAATGGGCGGCGGGTCCCTGCCAAGAAGAGCCCCCACTGTTGCCCCAAAGGGGGTCAATACTTTGGGGACTCTCCCCTATAGCGCCCCCCACTGGTTGCCCCGAGGAATGCAACTGCACGGCCGGGCGCTCGCTCTCCATCCCTAAGAGTGCACCACGCCAGCCTGGCTCCTCCCGCGCATGCGCATTGGCTCCCGCAGCCGCCGGAGCTGCCCCGGCCGGTCCAGGTCCAGCCCCGCGCCCGGCGCGCTGCGCTGCTCTGCGCAGGCGCGAAACTCCCCGGGGCGGGCGCACCTGGCTGGAGGCCCGCGGGAGGGGCCGGAGCGCGACTCTCTGGCCCCGCCCAGGCGGGGGATGAAAGTGGCTCAAGCGGTAGGGCGTCTGTCTTGCAAGCGCTAGCCTAGGACGGATGGCGGTTCGAATCCCCCCAGCGTCCCATATAGTCCCCCAAGCCAGGAGTGATTTCTGAACACAGAGCCAGGAGTAACTTTCCCTGAGGTCACCGGGTGTTGCCCCAAAGCCAAAAATAAATAAGTAAATAAATAAATAAATAAATAAATAAAGTTTCATGTGTGTATGTCTGTGTATTGCTAGGATTCTTATTTAGTTCTCTAGCATGCAGGGCATGGACTTTGCTTTTTTAAACCCCTCCCAGATCAAGTAACAAATACTGAATTGCAAATAACAAACCTATCTCTGGTATTACTTTTGGGGGATGGACTTTTAGCCTTATTTTATTTGATTAGGACCAATGTCTGGCCTAAGGATAAAGTTTTCTTACAGAAGAGATAATGTGTCTCATTGTTTATTCTAATTAAAACAAAACAAAACAAAGAGAATTCATGTGCATATGTCTGTGTGTGAATTGCTGGGATTCTTACTTAGTTCTCAACCTATGAAGGGCATGGATTTTGCTTTTTTTAGTACCCTCCCAGATCAAAAAACAAATACTGAATTGCAAATAACAAACCTTTATCTAGTATTATTTTTGGTTAGCCTTATTTTACCTGATTAGGACAAATGTCTGTCCAAAGGATAAAGTTTCCTTACTGAAGATTTATGTGTCTCATTGTTATTCTAATTATTTTATTCAAAAAAAAAAAAAAAGAGTGACAGAACCCAGAAATCTTTGGGGAGCCCTTTTGTCTCCCTCCTTCCAAGACTGGAACATTGCTGACCCATTTGCTTCCAGCCCAGAAAAGTGCTCACTGTATTTGCTTTGCTGCAGCTGAACTGGGTGGGAGTGGCCTTCCTTCCCCAGGGTTGCTTTGCTAGACTCATCCTGCTTAAGAGTAATTTTTAGTGCAAAAAGAACTGAAACGAGTTGTGATTTTGTTTTTTGGTTTTTGTCGTTGCTTTTTTTGGTTTTATATTTTTCTTTCTTCCTTTACATTTATGATTATAGCTTCTAGAAGGGCTCCTCCCAGCTTTCTTTCTTTCTTTCTTTCTTTCTTTCTTTCTTTCTTTCTTTCTTTCTTTCTTTCTTTCTTTCTTTCTTTCTTTCTTTCTTTCTTTCTTTCTTTCTTTCTTTCTTTCTTTCTTTCTTTCTTTCTTTCTTCTTTCTTTCTTTTTTTTTTTTTTTTTTTTTTTTTGGGTCTCAGTCGGCAGTGCTCAGGAGTTACTCCTGGCTCCATGCTCAGAAGTCGCTCCTGGCGAGCACGGGGGACCATATGGGACGCCGGGATTCGAACCGATGACCTTTTGCATGAGAGGCCAACGCCTTACCTCCATGCTATCTCTCCGGCCCCCTCTTCTTTCTTTCTTTCTTTCTTTCTTTCTTTCTTTCTTTCTTTCTTTCTTTCTTTCTTTCTTTCTTTCTTTCTTTCTTTCTTTCTTTCTTTCTTTCTTTCTTTCTTTCTTTCTTTCTTTCTTTCTTTCTTTCTTTCTTTCTTTCTTTCTTTCTTTCTTTCTTTCTTTCTTTCTTTCTTTCTTTCTTTCTTTCTTTCTTTCTTTCTTTCTTTCTCCAAAAGAACCACAGAACTTGAATTATTTTGTTCTGCCTCATAAATTGAGGGGAAAATAAAAAAAGTGGATGGTACCAGGAGCAGACAGTCGCGGGAACATTGAGTGGAAATAAAAAAAAAAAAATCAGATCTAAATACCAAACCCAAAGTTAATGACAATAGAATCAAGAGACCCAAACTACAACAAGCTATGCATAAAAGGGGCCTGTCACACTAGCGATCCAGGGGGCAAAGTGGGGAGATATGGGATGCATGCTGGGAACAGGGGTGGTGGGAGGACAACCCTGGTGTGAGAATGGCCTTAATTCACTGACACTATATACCTAAAATATAACTATGAAAGATTGTAAAAATAAATAAATTGTCACAATTTGACAAAAAAAAAAACTGAAAAAGACAGGAGAAAGAGTCTCAGTATGGGAATTTTGTGGTCATTTCACTCTCAAGCTAGAGAAATTCTAGTTAGAAACTGCATTGAGCCTATTTCCAAGGCACCTACTTTTTCTCCTGGAACAAACTCTTCCTGAAGTTCTGAGCAAGAATTTTATTGAGAGCTGAGTTCGAAGAAGACTTAACAGTACCGACAAAAAGTTGCCTTTTTGCTTTGGCCTCTGTGTTGCCCATCCAAAGCTGTGATGAGTTGTCCCTGTTTTGTTTGTTTTGATTAAAAACAATCCCATGCTCACAAAATAATGGTAAAATCCATGCAAAATACATTCTGGAACTTTCTCCACCTTTAACTTGTTCCCTTCATTCGGGATTCTTTCTTCCATAGGCCCTGAAAAGAATATTAAAGGCAGTTTATTTTCATTGAAGTAACATTGATTTGAAAGAGTTGGTGTTTATATGTTTTCGGGATACCCTAAGCCCATCACCAAGTACTAATATCTCTTCCCAGAATCCTTTGAATTCTTTTAACTAAAAAAACAACTGCACATAGTTGGAAGGAGCTAAGAAGGACTGAATTTCTTTAACCTCTGGACAAAATAGTTAGCATGATGGAAATAAGATACTTGAGAAAGTAGATTGTTTTTTCTATTCACTATTAGAAAACAAGTTCTTAATAATCCATTTCCCATTTGGGGGATCAGAACCATTGTACAAACAGTGGGCAACTGCATTTCACAGGTCTGGTTCCCTGCACCCTGGGCTCTGCTAAGAGTGATTCAGGAGCAAGCCCTTAGCATCACCAGTCTTAGCCCAAAAAATAAAAAAAGAAAATGTGTGCGGACACACACAGAGACACATCCACACACCACACACTACATTCCTTTTCAATGACACAAGTGAATGTTCTATGGATTCCCTTGTATATACTGCTATTTCAATCTAGTCTCTACTTAATTACTCTCTAGTATTCCTCCTATACTCTAAAGTTTTCAACCCAAAATATCATCTTTGGTCCATCCTCTAACAATTATGATTCCTGAAGCACTAGTTGCACGTGTGTGTGTGTGTGTGTGTGTGTGTGTGTGTGCGCGCGCGCCACAACAGGCAGTGTCCTAAGCTTTTCTTGAGGAAAACTTCCCAAATGCCTGCGTCTATTGCCAACTGACTTATTTTTTTTTTACTTATATATCTTAATTATCTTATGTAAATTCCTAAAGTTCCTTAGTAAACTATGACCTTTTAAGTTAAGTAATCACATGATTACTAAGCTACAGAGTCAATTGTGCTCACTATAAAATATATTTTTAAAGAATTTGTGGGCCACATCCTGTTATTTTCGGGGTTTACACCAGATACTGTGCTCAGGAATCACTCCTATCATTGTGCAGGGACCATACCAAAGTAGCCATATGCAAGACATATACCCTTACCTTTTGTACTCCTACTCAAATATACTCACTTTTAAATATTATATTCTGTAAAAAAGTTAATTATTGAGCCAAAGCTGTGGTGCTAGAGGGAAGGCGTATGCCTTGCCTGTGCTAGCCTAGGACGGACAGCAGTTAGATCCCCTGGCATTCCATATGGTCCCCCCAAGCCAGGAGTAATTTCTGAGTGAATAGCCAGGAGTAACCCCCGAGTATCAAAGGGTGTAGCCCAAAAACAAACAAACAAAAATACATAGTTATTATAAGACTTTACTTTTTCTTCTATGTGTTAATTGAGATTCTAGTAGAAATCTGGCTCATGAATTTTAAAAATAATGTGACTCACAGAAATACCAGAAAACATAGAAAACAGGTTTATAAAATGAGAACAGATTGAGTACATCACTTGGCTCAAAACTCAAGTCTACTCATTGTTGGTATAGCTACAAACTTACTTTTCTTATATTTTTGCTGCAATTCTTTTAATATTCTGTTATCAATCTGGTAACTCTCTGGTAGAAAAACTTCTACATCCCCAGGCAGTAGTCTCAGCTTTCTAGTCAATGAGTTCATCACTGAGTTCTTTAATGTAATGATTTTTGTTTTGTTTGGGAACCACATCTGCCACATCTCACTCAGGAAGGACACACACCAATAAGTGTAGTGTTCTCCTAAAAAGGAATTATTTGCCAAAAAGGCCCGCTTAGAGCAGTCAAAATCACTTGACCCTTTGCGTGGATTGTTTGGACATAATTCCATATAGTGGCTATAACTATCTCTCTCTTTATTTTAAACCAATATTAGAAATCAGGCCTTAGTAAATTTCTTTCTACAACAAAGGACAGCAATCAATCCAGCCAAAACTCTCCCACTTAACAGCTCCCTGTAATTTTTGCTACCTTGGCGCCTAAATCAGGTTTATCCATAACTTAGCTCAAAACAAAGTAATTTTCAGTTTCCCCCCCCCCCAAACTCTGAAACATTCCTCACATTCCAACTTCCCCGATAATTACCTTTTCCTTCTGTAACCCAAAACAAGCTGCCTTTTCACCTTCAGTATCAGCTCTTTAATATGCTAATTTAAGCCAGGGTCTTTTCTTTCTTTCCCCAGTCTCTTTGATGCCTAGAATTTGCATCTGCCTTCCAAGCCTCTAACCTTTAAAAGTCAGCCAGCTCAAAAAATAAATTTGTCTTTGTTCTTTGAACGTAAGTCCCCATGCAATCTGCGTGGTTTCATTCATTTCTACAATATATTTCCGTCATTCGCCATTCCGCGTGCCCACCTTTTCCCCGTGGAATTTTTCCCGAACTCCACGAAGAACCTGTTTGCAGGTGCTGAAGACTGCAAACAAAATTTGGCTCACAGCACACATCCAACTGTGTTCAGGGTTTACTCCTGGCTCTACATTCAGGGATCACTCCCTGAGTGACTCAAGAAATCATATGTGATATCAGGAATCACACCTGAATCTGCTATGTGCAAGACAAGTGTCATACTATCTCTCCAGCCCCAATGAGAGAACTTTTAACTGAATTCTAAAACTTTAAGCCAGCATAGCCTAAATTTATAAGTACAATGAAAACATTAAATGAAATCCAACACCTTTGTTTCGGACTTTTATTCTGATTAATGAAAAAAAAAGTATCATTTTATTTTTTGATTGTTCTCAGAATTAATATTGTCATAAGACCTAGCCAAAAAACAGTCCCTATTCACACGAAACACTTCACAGTTGGAACCATAACATTCTTTAATATACCAATCTACCATCCATCAGTTTTTTCTGTAGGAAAAACTTTGTGCTAGAAGTCACCCATGGACATTACCTAATAGTTTTGCTTCTTTACTGGAAATGTATTAAATTGGGTAAAAATATATGATATGCAGCATTTGATAAATAACAAACTAGTTAGTTAATTCATGGATTATCTTGTTTGGATAAACAAACCAGTAAGTAATTTCCACAAGTGACAAACCATGGCATCCTCAGATTAAGTGGCAGAGAAAAAGACTATGAAAAGTATCTTTGAGGCATAATTAGCTGTGGAAAAGAGCTGTTTGCCTTTATTAAATATATATTTATGTTGTAGAACCAGTGTATAAATCCCTCCTACCATAGCTAATTAATGTGTGAAACCATAAAACAAATAGTTAAAAAAAAAAGTAGGAAATGTATGCAATTCACTGCAACCTGAATGGAACTGAAGTATAACATGTTGAAAAAAGTCAGAGGGAAGAGAAATACCAGATGATCTCATTCATTTACAGACTTTAGTGATACGAAATGGAAAATACAATATCAAACAATGAGAAACCCTTGACCTGGAACTATAAACATAATTATATTCTAGAACCATGTGGGAGAAGTTTAGGAGATCATTGGTGGAGAAGAGTGGTATGATGGTGGGTGTGATGTTGAAACAATGTGCACATGAAACTATAATTAACAGCATTATAAATTACTATAACACAATGAAAATGAGAGAGGTAAAAATTAAAATAGTTCTGGGATTCAAAGAATAGAAAACATTCCTTACATCTGTAAAGCTTGGGCTTGATCCCAGCACTGTAAATTGTGTAATCCCTACCACAACTAAGACAGAGAGAGAGAGAGAGAGAGAGAGAGAGAGAGAGAGAGAGAGAGAGAGAGAGAGAGAGAGAGAGAGAGATAGTATTTTATAATAGACAGGTAAAACCTAAAAGTATATCTGCAGCAATGTAGTCCCATTCAAGAGAATATACATAAAGGACTATGAAAAAAAAAACCCCTTCCTAGCAGTCACTAAAATAAGTGTATTGTCACTGCTTCTGGAGTGAGAAATAAAGATCCATAATAATTCACAAATAGTTCAAAATTGATTGGATGGCCAAGGACTTGGAAGAAACTAGTGAAAAACAGGTAAAATATAAGCTTAGAATGAAAAAAACACCTTGAAAACTTTTTCAGAATGTGCAGACTGGGAAGATATTATAAATGAGAAATGTCCACCAAAGATTCGTACTATGGAAACACTGATGAGGTAGACAAAATTATATAGAGAGCCTAGGATTATCTCTCCCTAGCCATCACATTCCTTGCTTAATGGACCAAAAACTAAGTGGCCGTGGTAACAAGATAAAATCTAATAAGAAAAGATTAAGCTGGACATTGTATGACTGAAACTCAGTGATGAACAACTCCATAATTACATATTTTATGATGATTTGATTTTAAAATTATTAATTAAAATGTTTAATAATTTCAAAAAGAAAGGTAGAAATATTACTCAAGGAGCCATTTTGTGTGTTTTTGAAAGAGTCAGAGAGAGAGAAAGAGGAACATTATATATCCATTAATTCATTCAACAAACATGTTTTAGACAAACATGGGAATAGAAATGACCAGAGAGGGGATGGTGCAAACTATCTTTTTTAAGTACTATTAAGTGTTCGGAGAGACCCTCAGTATTTGCAGTGACTAATAGAAAACATACAACTAAAGTAATTTTTAATACTCAATAGTGAGAAAACATCTTCATAAAAACAAATATATACAACAAAAAAAACTAATCTTCTGCACTTAAATTACAAGAACTGGTAAAATGTATAATATGTCAATCACCATATTCTAAGGGTAGAATATGAAACTAATAATGACAACTAACATTACATATAAAGGAGCAACCCATTAATTAATAATTATGAAGTGATAAGATCCTGAGTTGTAAGTAGGAGTTTGGGGGTAGCTCTCATTATAGTTTTTGACTATTGTGATTCATTGTTTCTTATGCCTTTTATAAAGTTTGATTATCTGTGTTCTAAATTACAATTTTTATACAACTTCTCAGCCTATATGTTATGTATATAAATTATAAACAAGTATATATAAATATGTAAACAAAACCATTTTTTCCTTCTTGGGTTTTTGACATCTTGTGGATACTCTTCCTGATTTTCTTTAGCTTTCTGTTTCTCTCTATAAAGTTATTCTTAATCACGTTATTGTTAAAAATGGGTAAAATTCAGAATTTTTGTCTTATCAAAATATTGTCTCTTCTGCACTCCTTTTTTATGCATTCTTCCTGATGTACACTCTGCACTCAAAAAGTTTTAATAACTTCAACATACCAACAAATGTAGAATTTTTAGTTTCTAATTGATTTCAGTATACAGTATACTTGGAGAATACACAATCTTAGCAATATTAAAGTTGAATTCAAAGATACTTGAAAGTCTGTATCCCATGTTTCCTACATTGCAAATATCCCTTTTTATGTTGAAACAATTTCTTTTCTTCTCCTTTCTACTCATAAAATCTGGATTTGATATTTAGTGATATGGTATTACTCTGATTTTTTCCATGAGGCCTCTTGCTTTTTCCAAGAATTTTCTAAACTAAATATTGGCCACTGGCATTTTCCTCAGCTCCTAGAACACAAAAATATTGTACATGAGGTTTCTATTAATCTTCTAATTTTGGCTGAATTATGTGTTATTCCCTTGAGTAATTAACATTATAGAAGGTAGCACCCTTCAGTTTATTTTGTGTTGACTACATGTAACTATATATTTTGTCTTTTACAGATTTTTTTTTTTTGCTTTTTGGGCCACACCCTGTGACTTTAAGGGTTTACTCCTGGTATGCACTCAGAAATCTCTCCTGGCTTGGGGGAATCATATGGGGAGCCAGGGGATCTGCAGTCCATCCCAGGTTAGAGCGTGCAAGGCAAACACCCTACTGCTTGAGCCACCACTCTGGCCCATACAGATTGTTTTTCTAGTAGGTTGTACAACAGTAATCTTGGAAAAATAATTTTGGAAAAAAATGTAAGGTATCTGAGACCCACAGGAACTGCCATAGGCGGTGGCCAGGCTTTGGATTTATAAAACACCAGTTTCAATTGAACTAAGGCATGTGAACTCAGACACAAAAGCCTTTTGGTTGTGGCAGAGGTTGGGGGAAAAACAGCCCAAATTTGAATCCAGCAGAAGTGTGTAAGACCAGAAGGAATACAGCCACTCTGCTTCGCTCTACAGCTGTGCATTTCTTCCAGTCAAGGAGATGTACCACAACACATAATAACAGTCACAACACATGATAACAGTACCGTGCAAAAAAGTTCACAACAGGAAAACTACATACAACCACCACACCTTGTGAATGAAGATGCTAGTTTGGAGACTCAATCAACATCAGCCACCTACGTAACATCTCTAATAGAAATTTAGAGAGGAAATGTTGAGAATGGTCAAAGAACATAAAGAAATGATGGAATCGACAGGAGGATATGAAGTAGAAAGGAGAAAACTTCAGACAGGGCTGAAAAATCCTGGTAGGTTAAAAGACTTAACAGTAGAGTAACAGCAGCTGAGGACAGAGTCAGTGAAGTAGAAGATGAACTGCAAAACACCTCCATATAATAGAAGAGGATGGAAAAAATTCTCAAAAAAGGGGGGGAGGGGGAACAGATGATAATAGAACACTGGTATAAACTCAACAAATAATACATAAAAAATCATTTGGGTCCCAGAGAAGCAGGAATAAAACCCCAATGATGAATCAGCAGTCAAAAGACATCATTGCTGAGAAATTCAGGGAATTTGCTTACATCAGTCCCATCTGAAGGAGTCACTTGAGGAAGACAACTCCAAAGACTAGAAATAGACTTCCCAACCCACTTCAGAGGATAGCCTAAAGCTAAGACTGAAGCGGGTAGACTAAAATAGGTGGGACTCTGAACACTGCTGGCACTGGTGGGGAAGGGTTTGGGAAACATACTGCCCTAGTTTTGTTATGAACCCTATTGGGAAAACAGTTGCCAGCTGTCCCCAATGCCAGTTTCCCCAATGTGGGGAAAGAATTGAGTAAAGGGGGTGATTAGAGTCCAGCATGGCCAGTACAATCTTCAAGGAGAATCAAGAATTTGACTTATCATAGGGAACCAGAGGTCATGACAGTTCTCTGACAACTTGACGCAGACTTAGGAAGACTCCATTTCTCTAAAGGCTTGCTACAGGAACCTAGACAGTTGTGCTAGTGACCTGGTCAATGTTGTTTGATCTTGGAGGAGTTCCCAAATGTTAGGGTTCAGAGATGAATGATGACACCATGCAAATAAAACAAAGCAAAGCAAAGATACAGTTCTATCTACCAGCACACACCGAGCTGACCTGCCAGGGCCCCCTTCCACAGAAAGTAATCCCTCAGAGGGTTACAGCCAATTTATATAGGGTTTTGCACAAAGATTACGTTGTTCTGTTATCCTTAAAACTGTTTGGCTAATGCTTAGGGGACTTTCCACAGTTCCTGATATTTTAGCCCTAACAAGATCTCTGCTATGCCAGGTTTCCCAGGGAAAAAATCAAGGGGAGGGGTTATTTATGGTTTTTAATGGCCTTGAGAGCTGTGAGAGAGAGCCATGAGATTTTTGCAAATGGAATCTTAGCCTTGTTAGGCTTAAATCAACAAAATGGAGTCCCTTCTCTTCTAGGCTCCACATCTCCTCCTCTTCTTTTGGTCCTAAGTCACATCTTTGACTCTTTTCAAGGTCCCTTCTGCTCTAAGCTCCACATAACAAAATTTATAAAATTAAGTTTAGAAAATTGAGCATTGATTTTTTTTCTTTTGTAAGAAGGCAACTTTAATATCTATAAATACTACCTAGGTTATTGTTGTAAGTTGATTTCAAGGGAAAAAGAAATTTGAAAATATCTTGATGCTAGCAGTAGGTATGATTTTGTTTGAAAGATAGAAGGAAAAGAATCAATGAATACTTATGAACAACAAAGGAAGTATCAGGGAGATAGCTCAAAGGGCTAGAATATATTCTTGGCGATGTAGATGCCTCAAGCTTAAACTTTGTCAACATATACTTTAAGATCTTCCTGAATACAACTAGATGTGGCCCCATTTATCCAAGCATCCCTGAGTAGCTAAACTAGCATCATATTGAAACATCTGGTTTACACAATGTGTTTCTGGAAATGACTCCTGGGTTCTTGATTTCTTTTCAGGGAAAGGCTTTTGGGGCTATATTCACTGCTGTACAGGATTTAAGCTTGCCAGGGATCATACAGTGCTAGGTATCCAACCCAATTTGGCCAAGTGCCAAGCAAGCATCCTACCCACTGTCTATGTCTCCTGTCACTGGGTCCTTATTTTTCCCCAACACACACAAAATAAACAATAAAGATTTATTTGTTCAATTCACTGAAATTATAGTCTTACTGTAAATAAAACAATTTTTGCTCAATTAGTGTTATAGTCATAAAATACTTTCAATTAAATAATATGCCAAACTATTAATCCTAAGATATGAACCACATTAACACTTTTTGACTCACTTACTGCAGAGTGAAATTTGTTACATTGGCTGTGCTTCTTTTAAGTCAACATCTCCCAGCTTGTTCCACAAGTTTATTGAGATTTTGAAAGGAAAAATTTTCACAGCATGGTGTGTGGCATGATTAGACAAATGAAGTTTACAGTCAGAAAAGGTGGTTGTAGTTCCAGCTTATGGACAGACATTATACTTATACTTGCTAATCTTCATTCATGCTCAACTGTGGTACAAATTCACTTCAAAAAGCTGTAAAGTTTAAATTTATTGTTGTATCGCTGTTCCTAATACTTTTGGGCTAGAGACCAACTACTTCTCTGAGAATTTCATACATATTAAATATAATTCTAACATTAGCCATAAGGAATAATAATTTCCATTTTATAGATGAGGAAATTGATGATCAACCAAACTTAAAAACTGTCTTACACTACATAGTTACTAAGCAAAAGAGCCACCATTTCATCTAGAGATATATTTATCTGTAGAGGAGCAAAAATCTGTCCATTGATATATATCTTTAGCAAAAGGCTGACTCCAGGAGTAGTTCTCTAAAAATCTGGGTGCATATTGCCTTTGGTAAAGATACATGTAGATTCACTTTGGCATATAGACTCTGATATATGTAGACTCTTCCTTGGTTTAGTAGAACACACACACACACACACACACACACACACACACATATTTGTCTGTTTTTGGGTCACACCCGGCAGTGCTCAGGGATTACTCCTGTCTCTACACTCAGAAATCACTCCTGGCAGACTCGGGGACCATATGGGATGCCAGGATTCAAGCCATCATCCTTCTGCATGTAAGACAAACATCCTACCTCCATGCTATCTCCCGGCTCCAGAACACTTATATTTCTACAATTTCAATTCCTTTGTTTTGTTGGCCTTTCACTAAACTACTTTCTCTTTCTTCTTCTTAAAGTTCCCTTCTTAAATTAATTTAATTTAACTACTTAACTCTGCCATCTGAAACTATATGACGTACTACTCAGTTTTTATATATCTAATGAGTGTATAGGAGGTATATATGTTATGAATAAACTTATTTTCTACTTTCTCTTATTCATTGTTTGAAGATTCTTAATTTGGTCAGACTCTGAAAAACAAGAATAGACTGTGCCCTTCTTTACACCCTGGTAATTTCAAATCCATGCATTTAAAGTATATATCTATTTATACTTTATATAGAAATATATACATTGTATATACGGAGAGCGACAGAGACAGAGAGATACAGAGAGACAGAAAGAGATAGAGAGCATGTGGTACTAAGAAAATATATATTACTGTATGAGCTGAAAATTTTTACCCAAATTATTTTATTCAACTGCTTATTTGTAGAGCTTGCTTATATACTGTCATAAAAAATAAACTGCCCTAAATTGAGTCACTCATTTCTAGGTCAGCCAAGTATTAATATCTGACATAATTATAGATTCAGTTTCTCCTTAGAGTAGAAATTTAAGGTATTCAATCCTGAGATTCCTGGTCATCACCAGTGAGGTAATCTGAGTGGTAAGGCTTCTTCCCTCCTTTGTCATAAATTAAAGAGGTTTTGTCTAAAATAATCTATTTCGCTTTAATTCTTTTTTGAATTACTTTGCTCCACCATCTTTCTGCTATGACAACCTTTTTTTTCATACAACATTAGAGGTACTTTCCTACTTGTCAGTAGAGAAACTGCTTGATTCATGCATCATTTAGATTAAATAATTTAACAGATCTCTAAATTTATTTGAATATATATTTAAACAAAACTTCAGAAAATATTTCTGCTTCAAAATGCACTCAGGGAGGTAAAGAAGTCAAGGAAACTATCTCAGCAGCCAATCCCTGTAATTCCAAGATATGAAGCAGAGGGAGCCTCAGGGATAGCTGTATTCAGGGTTAAAAACCACTCAGGATATGAAAGTTTAATAGTTCCCATTTCAGTCTTTTCTTGGACCTTTTAAATTATATGTGTCTGTTACCTGTTATTTAGTCAAGATGGATTTCAATTTCAGAATTTTCAAAAGAGATACTTGGGATTATTTGCCATTTTATAATGTCAACACATAGTCTTCTGGTAAGTAAATGGAAGCATGACTTCCTTTATATCAACCCTGTTCTCATGTGTAATATTTATCTTGGGCACATTTTCTGACACTGCCCTAGACAGAAATTTCTAAGCTGAGTATAATAAAATATATTTCTGTAGTACCACATGCAGAGCATGTCAGTTGTTGCCTGGGAACAGAATCCAACATCTGATACTTTTGTTTGAAAAGAAAGGAGACTGATTTTTTTCTTCAGAAACAAAAAACAACTCAGTGTGTCAGATACTTATTATTCACTAATATTTGGTACCAAGAACAAATTCTTAAATTTCGCATTCAAATTTATTTTAATATTAAATTGGCTTGCATAATAGTTACATGCTTAAGAATAAAGAAGATTAAATACAAGAATAAGGTTGTTTCTTTTTATGATTGGCAAGATGTTCTTTTAATAAGTGCATATTTGAGCAGAAACCTAAGGAGGAAAGTATACACTTGAAGAAGAATAACATAACAGATGGAAAGAACAATATGTGCACAGATACAGTGGTAACTTTTTCTCTTGATATTTTCATACAGATAAATACAGTGAAAAGGCAATAATTGTCACAAAGAGAACAGTTAGATCACTTAAGTCTTTGCATGTGCTTATTAGTGTTTATTACGTGAAGGAAGTTATAAGATTATTAGAAAAGCCATTTGACTCGGAAAATCTTACTTATGTTTGGTCATACCATTCTAATTGTGTAAAGAGAGCATAATTTAGGAGGCCATAGGTGCAAATTGGGTTAGCAAATATATATGGTTATGATTTAAGCAATAGTACATAGGAATACAGATTAGATAAGGAGAGGTGACTTACTGGATGTATTATCAAGATGTAACTAAATACATTTCTCATTAAATTTGATGTTGGGAATTAGGTCATGTAGTACTGCATCCTAGGTCACAATTGACTAGACCAATATTTTATGAGTAAAGCAAATGTATAAAATAGCATTACTCTAAGAGAAGCTACTTCTCTTTAGCTATTATGAAACAAGGATCCATGTACAACTTCAAGATTTTGTATAGAAAAATGGGAAGAATGGTATTGCTTTCTTTATTGGGAAAACAAAAATTACATAATGGTTAAATTTGGGGAATGTGAAATAAGTTCAAGCTGGTTGTGTTAAATTTTAGTGATGTATTAGATATCCAAGTGAATACAATATTAAATTGAATAGGCTATAGTTAATTGTCCATGAAATATCGTGTCTGGGATTTCAAAGGGGAATATTTTTGAATAGTAGCAAATTATGAGTAAATAACTGATATTTCTAATATATAGTTTCTATATTTTCTAATAAATGATGTTTCTAATAAATGGAATTAATGGAGCCAATGAATGTGTAAAAGACTGAAAAGCAATCCAAAGATATAGGTAGTAATATTAAAATCTATGAAGTTTGGAGACTAGGGACTAGGAAAAGAGCCTTAGAAAAAAACATTCAGTGAGTTAAGAGACAATATTTTAAACACTTGCAACTTTCAAAAGTAAAAGCTATTTACATACATTTTAAATGATTAAGTTATACAATTTCTTGATACTGAAATCAGTTTTTAAAAACTAGCAATTGGTTTCCATGAAAGAAATCTATGTATTTTGTCTAAATCTTTGCTTCTGTGAAAGTAGAAACAAGCTGACTGTTTTTGGATAAGTTAATACAATATATGCTATGTAGTTTTAAAGCAAATTCCAAAAAATGAACTTTCAGATAAGGTTCTCTAAAATAAAAGACTGGATATATAATATAAAGTCTAATTTAAATTTTAGCTAGGCTTCCAAATTACCTTAAAATAAACTTGAGCTTCTCTTTTATATTCAATTCAATATGCTCACCATAGGGATATCTCTGAAGCACTTTTAGGTTTGTAAGTCTTTGAAATTCTGGCTCTATCCAGAGTTATTATCAAGATGATAGTGTAAACAACAAAGAAACCATAATTGCAACCCTGTACAAAATCAATCTGACTTGAATCATGACTTACAAAGATGACTGTAGTCTTTCATTTAAAGATAAAACTTTACCTTTTTATCCTTTGGAAGAAATTGAATTGAGGTGTCTTTTGATGTCAGAACTATAAAAAGAATTTTGAGTGAACACAATTTTTTTAAATATTAGTGATAATATAAAACAAGATATAAAGAAACTGTTATGTATACCATAGCTTGTAAATTAACTACTATATACTTTAATTTTTCACTATTCTACTCCTTTTGCTAATTTCTCAGTTATATAATGTAGTAAATATATTTTTAGTTTTTTATAGCTTCTGAGTTAATTTATGTACCATAATATATATAATACCATCATATAATTATGTATATATTATGTTGTATAAATTAACTCAGATTTATATATAAGTATATAAATGATATGTCTATATCAGGTTGGAATATACTTACTATTATTTTCTTAAAATTTTATTTTATTGAAGCAACGTGATCTACAGCGTCCTTCATAGTTGAAATTCAGATATACAATGAATCAGGGCTCCTCCCATCACCATTGTCAACCTCCCTCCATCAATGAACCCAGAGTACATTCCATACCACCACTCTTTGCCCCCTGGCCTGCCAGTGTAACAAGACCACTTGTTAAAGTTTAGGTCCACTGATTCATTATTGCTGATTTCAGCTTGGATATTTATTTCTTTCCTAATTCATTTCTCTAGCAAGGCATCTGAGACCACTTGGTCCCTGGCTCCCAGACCTTCTTTATTCCTTGTTTTTTAGTACTATAAAAAAATATCAGGAATATGTGTTAAAATATAGTAATCTGTGCCCCAAGGTTCTTTGAAAAATGCAGGAACCCCAATTTAAAAGATAAGAGATTAAAAATACAATAAATAATAATAAAAGATGTGTGCATGGCAGAGTAGCATATTTTGTTGTTGTTTTGTTTTAGATAGGCACAGGGAAAAATAGAAAGGAAAAATCATTGGCCTAAAACCAGGAATATCATACCATACCCATGAAGCATTCAGACATAAGACAAACTACAGGCTCTGGGCAAACTAAGGTATCTAACCACAAAGTATTTCACTGTGGTCTCAGTAAAAGCTTTTCATAAGCATGGTTGTTGTGGTCAGGTTTCTGTAGGTAGAGATCCTGGTTTTTGTACAGATCCCATATAGAGGTCAGTGTGACATGGAGCTTGTTCTGGTTTCATTTCACCATTAGGTGGCAATGCAGAGAACCTTCCCTGAAAGTAGGTTGTTGCTCTAACCAAGTCCTCAGGGTGTCATCTGAACCCACTCTGGAGCAAGTCGATACCAGGGTATCATTAGGGCTTTCCTTGTTAGAAGTCTGATTACCTGGTGCTGGTGTATAAAACCATGCTGTTTCCAAGATGAGATCCAAGGATCAGGGGTGAATGACTAATGTCAGATCTTTTGAAGCTAAGCCAAGTCACAATGACAAGTGTTCAGAGTTTAAGGTCCTACTGCAATATAAAATATATGTGTTCCTGGGGCCGGGCGGTGGCGCTAAAGGTAAGGTGCCTGCCTTACCGGCGCTAGCCTAGGACGGACCAGGGTTCGATCCCCCGGCGTCCCATATGGTCCCCCAAGCCAGGAGCGACTTCTGAGCACATAGCCAGGAGTAACCCCTGAGCGTCACCGGGTGTGGCCCAAAAACCAAATATATATATATATGTACATATATATATATATGTACATATATATATGTGTGTGTTCCTATACTTGTCAGATAAAAACTTGTTTTCACACATTAGATTTCCCCATTTTAATATGCTATACATAAATGAACAATGCTACATGGTATTACTGGTGCATATAAGGGTAAAAATAACAAACTAAACAATTCTGATAACCTAGTTCTAACATAAACTCAAAACACTAGAATTCACTAGAGTTCACTAGAATTTCCTACTAAATTAGATCCATAAAAGGAATATGGAAAACTACCCCTACATAAGCAGATTGTAAGAGTTATACCTTAAGAAAATATATCTAAGGAAATATTCAAAGAAGATACGCATGTCCCCTTTAAGGCTTTTGAAATAATATGGGGGAAGGATAAAATCTGGAGCACAGCTTCAGCCTGTGATATGGTCTCGTGGAGTCTGAAAAATGGCTTCCAGTAGTCACATATCAGGAAATGCCTTTGAACTGGTGGCTTCTCAGAAACCACATCTGGTAGCGAGAAATAATACCAGCAAGGGAAGATGGGGTGGGGGGGGAGGACCCACTGAGAGTAAATCAGCAGCAGTGGCATGACAGCTTCTTCTCGGGTTGAGGCAAGGCAGACTGGGAAGGTTATCTTTTTACTTTGGAAGCTAGGGTTGGGAGAACATTCCACTTACTGAGGCGTTAAGAACTGAGGGTAAAAAGAGTTAAATATGGGGGGAATAACAGATCAGGGCTGAAAGCTAGAAAAGAATTTGTAAGGTGGAAAGCAAATGGAGGAAGGAGGGGCTATATGGAAGTAACTCTTCTGAATGCTTGATGAAATTCACCTGTAAACCCATCTGGTCCTAGACTTTGTTCTTGAGGAGTTTCCTAATTACTGTTTCAATTTACTTCCTTGTGATTGGCCCATTTAAGCTTTCCACTTCCTCCTCATTAAGTATCCAGAGATAATATTTTTCCAGAAATCTGTCCACTTCTTCTAAGTTCTCTAGCTAAACTCTATACAGTTGTTCATAATAAGCTCTAATGATATCTTGGGTTACTTGGAGTTCAGTTGTAATCTCTTCCCTTTCATTTCTGATCTGATTTGAGTATTTTTCCTTTTTTTTCCTTGTGGTTCTTGTCAGTGGTTTATCTAGCTTGTTTATTTTTCCAATATACCAGTTCCTGGTCTCGTTAATTCTTTATATTGTTTTCTTTGTTTCTATATTGTTGATTTATGCTTTAGTTGTTTATTACTTTTTTCTTCTGCTTGTGTTTGGGTTTTGTTTGCTATTGTTTTTCCAGATATTTAAGAGGCTTTTGATTTTGTCATTTTCTTCTTTCCTATGTAGGCTTGTATTGCTCTGTGTTTTCCCTGAATTACTGCTTTTGCTTTGTCCCATAGATTTTGGCAATTTGTTTCTTATTATTATTGGTTTTAAGTAAGTTCTTTATTTTTTCTTTTATTTCCTCTTTGCTTCAGCTATTGTAGAGCAGGATGTTGTTTAGTCTTAAGGTGTTAGATTTTCTCCACATCTTTTTACATTCAATTTTGATATCTGTGGCATTGTGGCCTAATAGTGTGGTTGGTATCATTTTTATATTTATGACTTTATGTAAGTTAGACTTGTGATCTAGAATATTTTCTATCCTGGAGATAGTTCCATGTATACTTGAGAATAATGAAATATAATTCTACAATTATGGTTTGCTAACTTGTTTTTAAGTACTTTCAGTTCCATTTACATGAATTCCCTTATCTTCTGAAAAAGTTCTTCTTTGAGTTGGTTGACTTGTTCATCTATAGATTTCTTAATTTCACAGGCTAGTGACTCTTTGTTTTCTATTGCTAAACCATTAAGTGTTGGTTTTAGGTCCTCACTTATAAGGTTCAGTCGTTTAGGTGGTTTGAAGATTTGTCAGGATTTCTCTCCATATCTCCCCAGTGTTTGTCTTTCTTAGATTCCCCATTGATCTTTGCATTTAGTGGTTTGGAATGATGGAATATCAGAGTATTTAAAAAAGTGATCTATTGAATTGTTTTTATGAAATGTGGCTCAAGCTATATCTATTTTAGAAGTTATTTTTCTAAACAAGCAAAGTTGCCTAAGTATGATAAAAATACTGCATACTTTTATTGATTTGTTCAACTGGTTTTGAAGCTGTATATTTTCTAAGAGAAAGAAGTGCTAGATACAATATGCCAGGAACTCTATGATATAAATTGAAATGACTTCTGATTGGGAAAAGAGGGCTGATTGGAAGAAGGGAGGCTTCAGTTATGGAACTAGAACCCAAAAGGAGTCTGAGGAAAGGCTGAAAAGGAGGTCCTGCTGCAGTTTGGTGGAGAATATTAGGTTGGGAGTTCACCTGTTCCTGCCCAGACACAGGTCTGACTATCCCCAGTGGACAAAAGATTAGCAATGGTGCTCTGACCTGGAAGAAGCCTGAGGGCAATTTTGAAGAATAGATTATAAACTCTCTTTTTCTTCAACAGCAAGACTACAATAGGAGTTTGGAAAAAAGTGAGTCTGTTATAATGATACATAAAATAATAGATTAGAATACTTATTTTAACACCTAAAGAAAATTGATTTTTTTTTTTTGGTTTTTGGGCCACACCCGCTATTGCTCAGGGGTTACTCCTGGCTATGTGCTCAGAAGTTGCTCCTGGCTTGGGGGACCATATGGGACACGGGGGGATCGAACCGCGGTCCGTCCAAGGCTAGCGCAGGCAAGGCAGGCACCTTACCTTTAGCGCCACCGCCCGGCCCCCCGAAAATTGATTTTTTTAAAACTTAGGGACATATAGAAAATTATATTCATTTTATTTTAAGATTATATACCTAAACATTTAGAAGAAAATTTCCTACTCTACAATATACACAAGTACACTATTGGCGGGTCTTGGGCATTTTGGTGAGGGTGAAGTTTTAGTAACTTTATACACTACTGTAATTTTGCTACCTACATACTCTATAGTAAAAAATAAATGTTAAAATTGTAAATACCTTCTTCAAGCATTCCTAACATTTAAGCTCTCAGATTTAGGCTCTGTCAGCAAACTGGTCAATAAGTGACAGGTTTAGCTAAACACTATCTATCTTTATATACTCGTGAAGTGATACAGGTCTATGAACCACTGGTTGAAAGATGCTATTATGGGAGACATTGATATATAATTATTAAGTACATAAGTTATGGATTCAAAATGGCGCTGTATATTCAACATTGCCTCTCTTCAACCATATGGTAATTATGTAACACCCTTGGGCCTTATTTTTCCCTCTCTAAAGTCAAAATAATAATAATAAATAAAGTAATCTATAAGAAAGTCTCAGGAAAGTACTTTGCTATTAGAAAGTACCAAGTATTAATTTTTGTTAAGAGAAAGAATGCTGTTCCTCTATGTACAGGGCAATTTCGAATAATAGATGACAAAGTCTTTGCTTTCAAACAGCTTTTGACTACAATAAGAGGTCATATATTCTTATGAATAATACATTGCACTTCACACTGAAAAATATCGACTCTAATGGAATCTATCTCATAAACAACATGACTTTCTATCAATTTATTTCAAGTAGCCACACAGGGTGTTGAAATAATGTATGCATTAACAGTTTCATAGCTCATAGGTCCTCAATTTAAAAAAAAAAGAAAAAAAAATACAAGACTAGAGAAATAGTGCTGTGGCTAAAGTGCTTGCCTTGCATACAACTGACCAGGGTTCAGTGCTCAGCACCACATATGGCCCCTGGTCCCCCAGGAGAGTCATTCTCTAGTGTAGAGTCAGGAATGATCTATGCCAGGGAAGAGTTGACTTGTGGTCCCCAAACAAAAATAAATTCACAAAAATGACCCAAAACAATCTACACAAGGTGGTTTATAACACTACCAATAAGATCAAAGTGATCATGCTTATAGACAGTTAATTTAAGTAATTAGTTACTTCATTAAGATAATTTACCGTATTTTCCGGCATATAAGATGACTTTTGAAACAAAAAAATGTCAACCAAAAATTGGGGGTCGTCTTATACACTGAGTATATCCCAAAAATGTTTCAATATGCTGCTAAATGAAAATTGTCTGAATATTGCCACAAAACGAATTTTCCAACTTGATCCTGCACCAATCACTGCAAGGTTGCTCGGATGTCTCTCTAACTTAGCCAATCCAAGAAGGCTTTTTATGCATGCAAATTAGACAATGTTCTGGACCCAAATCTACACTGTCAAAAGTCTGCTCAGATTGGCCAGAGTCAGAGAGGAAGTCTATGACTGTATAACCTTTGGACCTTTGTTTGTTGTGATTGGCTCACTGTGGTACATATAGTTGCAGCACAGGAACGCTCTGTCTGATACAGCAAATATTGGCCTATACCTATGTTTTAACTGAAAAATTAGGGGGTGTCTTATATGCCCAGTCGTCTTATACGCTGGTAAATACGGTAGTCCCATTTTTGATTATTACATCTATAACATTTATCCGGCTTTCTTATTATACATCTTTTAAAGTTTAGTGCCCTATCACTTTTTCATTAAGAAGAAAGTATTAAAGATCTCAGTAACAAAAAAATTCTATTCAACAAAAGATCTCAGAAGGAATCTAATAGAACAATGCAATGGCATTGGCATGAAATGGCAGTCAAATTAAAACAGAGGAGGTTGAGGTAAGGAGAACTTGTAAGTTCAGGGGCAGAGTTTTATAATCCTGGAGTTGAGTCCTCTAAGATGGAAACCATTCCTAGAATTTGCTCGCTCCTCTGAAGGCAAGTTTAAATTATTCTGATTATTAAATTAAAAGAAATTACTGCTATCATGCTACTTCACTGTTGAGAAGCTCTGTCAAGATAAGCAAGCAGAACTCAAATGAGAGAGTTCCTCAGCTCTACGTGTGTGTGTTTTGGTTTTTTCGCTGAATTTGGTGATGCTCAGGGGTTACTTCTGGCTATGCACTGAGAAATCGCTCCTGATTTGGGGGGGCCATATGGGTCACCAAGCGATCAAACCATGATCCGTCCTAGGTCAGTGCCTGCAAAGCAAATGTCCTACCACTTGTGCCACTGCTCGGGCCTCTCTACTTGTTTTTTAATAAAAGATTTGTAAACATATACTTCCAGTCTTAGTAATAGAAGATGTATGAGTAAGTTAGTATGGAGTCAAGCAATAATAGCTGAAAAAGAAAAATTACACAAATAAGGAATATTTTCTTTTCATGAGGAAAGAATGCTTGAATTCAAATTAAATTTAATCTTGAAAAATGAGAAAAGGTGCAGAGGTAAATAGCCCTAACAGATTCTTTTATGAGAATGTATTATACAATCATTCCTAGGGATATACCCTAGGAACACAAAAATACAATACAAAAATCCCTTCCTACACGGATATTCATTGCAGCACTATTTACAATAGCCATAATCTGGAAACAACCAAGATGCCTTTCAACAGATGAGTGGCTAAAGAAACTGTGGTACATATACACAATGGAATATTATGCAGCCATCAGGAGAGATGAAGTCATGAAATTTTCCTATACATGGATGTACATGAAATCTATTATGCTGAGTGAAATAAGTAAGAGGGAGAGAGATAAATATAGATTAGTCTCCCTGCTCTATGGGTTTTAAGAAAAATAAAATATATTTTTGCGATAATTCTCAGAGACAAAGAGAGAAGGGCTGGAAGTTCTAGCTCATGACATGAAACTCACCACAAAGAGTGGTGAATGCAGTTAGAGAAATAACTACACTGAGAACTATCATAACTATGTGAATATATGAGGGGAGTAGAAAGCCTTTATAGAGTACAGGTGGGGGTTGGGTGGGGAGGAGGGAGATTTGAGACATTGTTGATGGGAATGTTACACTGGTGAAGGAAGTGTTTTTTACATGACTGAAACCTTGTAATCAAGGTTTTTAATAAAGGTATTAATTAAAAAGAATGTATTATACAGCATGGAAAAGAGAAGAAATAAAACTAGAAATATAGAAAGTAAGTTTTCCTTTTTGTCTATATGCAAGCCCACAAAGCCAGGTACCTAGAGAAGAGGCAATAAATACTTAATGGACATTGAAATAAAAAAGGCTTAGTATATGATACAATTTGATATAGATGGTGATATGCTGTGAACAGGTTCATTTGCCACTAAGGATCTAGAAAACAAAGAACTTCAATAGTAGTGGAATGTCAAGCATCAACTTCAAGATCTCAGACAATAGGTAGACTTACCAGTAAAGTGCTTAAGTGCATTTGCACCACTCTTGGCACTTGAAGTGGTGGAATGCTGTGACCAGTTTGTCAAGTCAACATTTCTGGACAACATGGCATTAAATGTAAGTCTAATGGGTAGAAAGAATAAACTCAAAAGAAAACTTTAATAGCTCATGAGAAATTTTCTTTCCATATTGATTCCAAGTTGTCTGAAGTATAAGACACAGGATATTGTCAGCCCTCTGACATCTACAGAGATAAGAGAAGAGAGAAGGTAAATTGACTGGTCATTGCATTCTTCTGCCTTGGTCTGAAAAATTTAAATGAAAATAATTTTAGGAATGTCTTTTGAAAAACTAAGTCAATTTTTATTCTCTGGCTAACTGTAATATTTAATAAATCAGCTTGATGGAGTCAAAAATAATTAGCAGATTAATGATTTGTATCAAAAATGCTTAGAAAATACCCTTTTTATCATGAATGAAAATATGAGTAACTTGAAAAGGGGCTTGAGTCAAACCTGACAGTACTCAGGGACTATATTCCTACTTCTGTGGATGAGGTCACTACTAGTGGTGCTCTGGTAATGAGATGGAGCCAGAAACAAACTTGTGCATCCCATATACAAAAAACATACTCAGCCTTCTGACTTATCCTTTGGCTCCAGAGTACCATTTTATTTCTTTTTTTATTACTTTTTAATTTTAAATTAGAGAACAAAGATGCAAAGAAAGAGGACAAGATAAAGTTACAGTGGAAGGACAATCACCCATAAACAGAATTCTCAGTAGTCCCATTGCTGATATCTTAACTTTGAACTTTTAGCCAAAGAACATTAAGAAAAATAAAACAGAACCCATGTACAATTACTTTGTCCCTCAAGTCCCCAGATTGTAGTACATAATATTTCTTAGCAGCACACAAAGGAAACTAAAGACATAAAACTTATGTAACTCATTATACATTGAAGGCAAAGTACTTTTTTACATTTCCATGCACATGCACATTAATTTAAGTTAACCTCAAAAGTTTAAGTGGGTTGTTTCTCTTAAGGATTAGAGTCAAAGGAGCACAGTAAAAACGGTGTTAGAGTGGCGATTATTGTTTGCATAGGCCCACCAAAATATGAGGGACATGGAAAGGAAAAGCCTTGGCCTAAATACAAGGAGATCCTACCCAGGGTACCATTTTTTTTTTTTTTTTGGTTTTTGGGCCACACCCGTTTGACGCTCAGGGGTTACTCCTGGCTATGTGCTCAGAAATCGCCCCTGGCTTGAGGGGACCATATGGGATGCCGGGGGATCGAACCGCGGTCCGTTCCTTGGTAGCGCTTACAAGGCAGACACCTTATCTCCAGCGCCACCTTCCCGGCCCCCAGGGTACCATTTTTAATTCAATTATTTGTACTCAAATTTTACTTTTAGCTGCAGTACATTTCCTTATTAATTAAGGTTTATCTTCTGATGAAACTGTTTAACTGTAGTAATTCAAAGGAAATTAAATTTCTTTAATGAGTAAAGACAAAAGTTTCCCAAAATATACAGCTAGGAATACTCAGCTTAAGAATAAATTCAATATCTGAAAGTTATAAAATTTAATAATTTTTTGAAAGAACATCAAAAATAGTTGTGTAATAAATATATTTTCATCATGTCCAGGGATTATTTTTAGAAAGTTTTTAGTCAAAGTGGGGAGACCCATTAAAGTTAATGTATTATAATAAGGTAATTTCAGAGTAATTTTTAATAGAGTTTTAAAATGCCTATTCTTTCCTTCAAATAGCTTAGGAAAGGAAAGAAATATTAAGTTATCAAGGGGAAAACAGCTTCAAAATACAAAGCAAAAAAATATTGATATTGAAATAGCTATACAAGGACCGGAGAGGTAGCATGGAGGTAAGGCGTTTGCCTTTCATGCAGAAGGTTGGTGGTTCTAATCCTGGCATCCCATATGGTCTCTTGAGCCTGCCAGGAGTGATTTCTGAGCATTGAGCCAGGAGTAACCCCTGAGCACTGCTGGGTGTGACCCAAAAATTAAAAAAACAAAGAAAAGAAAAGAAATAACTATACATAGCTAACATTAAAAAAAATCAGGGTGCTAGAAAATTCTTAGTGAACACAATGGAGCTGGGTTTGAACTCCATGCAGCTCTAGTTAGTCAATTATCTCTATGAATGATAACTCTGTGTCTCCTGAATACTACTGTATAGGTAATTCTGGTTTGGAAATGAAAGAAATCAGGATAACTTACTTTTACTTCCTATTGTAATTTAATATGTGAATTGAAGTAAATTCCAAATAGATAATAGAGCAATTCAAATCACTTTGAAATAGAAATTTATTTTAAAATAAATTTAAAAGATTTTTAAAAACTTATTTAAGATTTTTTATTTTAAAGACATTCTTCAATATTACCTGAAACATTTAAAAGTATAAATGACTTTGAAATAATATTAATACCTTTTTGTGAAAACTCTATCAATTAATCATTAAAGAAAAGCACTTTTAAAATAATTGCTTCATTTATTTATCATGGTTACAAAATTGTTCATTGTTGGGTTTCAGTTTTACAGGGTATACCAATCTTTCCCAAGTGCATCGTTCCAGCCTCCTGTTTCCTGCCCATCCAACCCTTCACCATGCCTTCCATGTTCTAGGGCAGGCAAATTACTTCTTCCTCTCCTTCTCCCTCCCCTTTCTTTCCCCCATTCCTCCATCCCCCTCCTTCTCCCCTTTCCTCCTTCCTTTCCCCTCTATCTCCCATCCCTCCGTCTCTCCCTCTTTTTCTCCCTCTCCCTCCCTCTTTTTCCCACCTCCCTCACTTTCTCTCTTCCCTCTCCCCCCACTTTCCTTTTTGACACTGGTTTGCACTATTGATAATGGAGGGGTTGTCTTGCCTGTTAGTTTCTTCACTTTCAGTGCCCAGTACTTGTCCAGAGCAATAAGTTCCAACTATCAGTGTCCTAGTAGATCAGGGGTCTCAAACTCAATTTACCTGGGGGCCGCAGGAGGCAAAATCGGGGTGATGCAGGGCTGCATGAGGGATTTCGCTTACCTAATATTTGCAATAAAAAAAATCGAATTAGTAAGAAAAAAAAATCGCATTAAACATTTGCATACCCCGAACGGAACTGCTTGGGGTATGCGAATGTTTAATGCAATTTTTTTCCTTACTAATGCGATTTTTATTGCGATTATTCAGTAAGCGAATAATTGCGAATACTGTGATATTTGAAGGCCGGCCGCGGGCCACAAAATGTTGTACGGAGGGCCGCAAACGGTGGGCTGCGAGTTTGAGACCCCTGTAGTAGATTGACCCTTCTATACTCTAGCTTAACACTCACCTCTCTTTATGAGAAGCTTTCTGTCCTGGGCTAAACCACCTGACCTTTGTTTCTGTTGTCTTTGGGTATTACTATTATTAAGGTATCATCATACTATCTCATGTTTTTCTTATATTTATTTTTTTCTGGGGGTACACACCCGTTGATAATCAGGGCTTACTCCTGGCTATGCGCTCAGAAATGACTCCTGGCTTGGAGGACCATATGGGATGCCAGGGGATCTGTCCTTAGGTTAGCGCATGCAAGGCAGATGCCTTACCACTTGCACCACCACTCCAGTCCCATGTTTTTAAATTATATCTTACTGTAGGAATTCATCTCCATGACCTTCTGATATAAGCTTTCTTTCCTCTTTAACTAAGGGACTTCAGTTAAAGGAGAAAGAGTGTGAGCTGCTGCTTTGGGGCAGTTGAACCAAGCCTATATAGGGCCCAGGAATGGGAGAGGTTCTGGAGATATTCTGCCTACTGGCCTGGGGTCAAGGGGGTCTGGCCGGCTTGATGTGGCAGCAAATTAAGTAAATCTAGAGAGAGCCTACCTCCCTGCTTGCCTGACTTCTGCTATTGCTCCTTGCCTCACGGTTGTGTGGTGCATCCTTTGCTCTCGTTGGCTCTCTGTGTCTCTCTTGCTCCACAATCTCTCTCATTAAATGTTTAGATGTGGATAATCCTGCCTCTGACCCTTTTACCCGGGGATTGCTTAGCCCCAATATTTGTTGGGGATGAACTCAGCCCCCTGACATTTTGACACCCCCAGCAAAGGACATGAACCCTGGACCTTGAAAAGAGGGACCTGAAAGCAGAGAACCTCAATAGAGAGACAAAGACAGTGAGTTGTTTTACAAGTGAAAAACTGCCTTACATTGTCCTAGTAGACTTTACTCTAGCTACACTCTTTCTGGTGAGCTTTCTTCCCTGGGATTGACCATCTCTGGTTATTATTATTATTATATTATCTGTTATTATTTTTATATTCCATAAATAAATGAGAATATTCTATTGTCTATCCCTTTCCCTCTGACTCATTTCACAAAGCATAATAGTCTCCATGTCCATCCAATGTAAGCAAGATACTTTAAATTACTGAAACCAAAGCAGCACATTCATCTCTCTCAGTTACTTTTACACCATGGCTTCAACTTCACTGCTTCACAATTAATTTCTACAGAAACACCAAATGACAACTTTAGGTATGCCAGTTTGGGGTTTGAAAACTCTGGGGTTTTCTTGGAGTAGGGGCAGTCAACCTTCCTCCACCCCTCTGTACTACTTTCAGAAGTCCTGGAACCACACCTATGTCCCACAACCACCGCATCAAGCATGTCCATAGCCTCATTTTATTCTTGAAAGAGAAGCAAGCCAATCCATGAAAATTCATGGGTACACTAGTCTCACAGATTAAAAATCTGTGACATCCTCAGAAGAGAGGCTGTCAAATTTCTACCCTTCTTAATCATAGCAGCTGCACCTACATCCGACAAGCCAATAGAAAAACTTCACAACTATAATTAACGGTCTGAAGAGACACCAGACAACTTCAGGTATGCAATTTTGGAGGCTGAAAACTATGTGGTCCTCTTGGATTAGGCTGTATCTCACAATATAATTATAGATTATATCTCACAATGAGCCCATTGTAAGATATAATGATTTTCACAAATTTTCTTTTGCCATTCTCCCTAATAATTCCATTACAAATTAAAAGTAATAAGCAACATAAAGTAAATTATTTTGTGCCTGCCAAGGGGTTAGGTTGGGGGGTAGTTGGGAAACCAAGGACAATGGTGGAGGATATGTTATATTGGTGGTAGGGTTTGGTGTTGGAATATTGAATGCCAGAAAAAAATTATTACGAATTTATTATAAACTTTTAAAATCAGTGTTTAAAGTAATAAATTTAAAAAATAAATTGCTGGTTTTGCATTCACACTTATTTAAGATATGTGGTTGCTTATTATGCAAATGAGGAATTTGCATAATTATTTCCACAAACTTTATTGTTTTCAATCTAAATATCTTGTATCCAATAGAAAACTGACTTTGACAACCACGACTGAAGAGAACCTACCTTGGGACTAATAAGGAAAACCCTACCCTAGGCTGTAGCCCAGGACACATAAAAAACAACAACAACAACAACCAGATGTCTTACTGCAGAGGTCCAACTTGTACAACAGAGACTGAGCAGAACCTTTGGATCCATAATATCCTAAGCTTCAGCTTAGGGACTGAACGAAAACAGGGAGCAAGTGTTACAGAAGACTGAACACAACAACAACGATGGATAGGAACCTCTCTAGAACCTAGAGACTCTATCCTAGATCCTGACCTATAAACCGCACAAATACCAAGATCACCAGCTACAGTGGCTTGATTTTCTCACACACAACCGAGAGGAAACTTTCCTGCCATCACAAAAAAGCCTTTGGGATGGGGTAATGAGTATATATGGAGCCAGGGGTTGATCCCATGATGGTATGCTTCAAGGATGGAGAAACCCTGAATCTCTTAGGCCACGGGAATTCCCTTTCTTCCCCAATGCTTACTGTGCCTATGCAAAAAAAAAAAAAAAAAAGTGGGGGGAACGCCAAACCCTGCCACTCCAGCACCCATACTTTTTCTTGTTTTGTTTTGATTTGTTACTTTTTGACTTTTTTTTCCTTCTCTTTTTTCTTCCACTTTTCTCTTTCACTCTTGTGGTTATTATTTAGAGATTTAATTTTATTTTTATTTGCCGAGTCCATTTTTTTCTTTTTTCTTCCATTTTTCTTTTCTTTTTTTCTTTCTTTTTTTGGTAGCTGTCACCAAATTTTTTTTTCCCTTTTATCTTATCCTTTTTATCTCCAATGATGGTGGAATGGATGCTCAATTTACAACAAGCTGTAAAGTGGAAATCAGTTGCACTAGCATTCTGGTTGGTAAAGGAGGGAGATATGGGATGCATACTGGGAACAGGGACGGAGGGAGGACAGCACTGGTGGTGGGAATGCCCCTCATTCATTGTCACTATGTACCATAAATGATGCAGTGAAAGATTTGTGATGCACTTTGGTCACAATAAAAATTAAAAAAAAATCTTGTATCCATCAAATTAATTGGACACTTATTTATCATTTTTTTCTTATTTACTATCTATCTTCATTTGTATTTATCATAATGTTTTGTTGCTTTGGAGCCACATCTGGCTGTGATCAGAGCTGGTTTTTTGGGACTCAGGGAATCACATGTGGTAACAGAAATTGAACCTTGGTCAGCTACTTCTAGCAAGGTAGCACCCTTTACATGGCCTTTCTATCCTCTAAGGTAATTGAGGATGAAGATGGGAAGGACCTTACACCCACTGCTCAATGGATGCTGACTTTGTGGGCAGTGGATATCACTGTGAATCAAATAGGAGTAGGCCTCATGCAAATCAAGAACCTTAACCCTGTACTACTCAATCCTAACTATAATTTCTACAGAACACTAACTTAATTTTGTAGATACAATTATTAAATTTATATACATTCTTTTAAGAAAAACTGTGAGGGAAATTATGGAAACATGGAGAGTAAAAAACAGCTAACAAAGGACTTAAGAGCATCAAAGAGAAAACAAAGTGGTGAAGATTTACAGTGACAACTAGAGTTCAAAAACCAGGTAGAAAAGATTTATGGTTACAGAGGCACCCAAATCAGTAGAGCACAGAAACTAAAGCAAAACAGTTTAGTGCAAAAACACTTTTTTCTTCAAAGCCACAACAGTGTTAATTAACTAAAACTGCTGAACTTAGAGTCTTTTTTTAGATTAAAAATAACTTCCCTGAATATTTATGAATGTATTTTTCTTTGTTATGTAAAAAAATAATTGAATTTTATATAACTATATCTCCTCCAAAAGGAACATTATTTAAATTATATAGAATTTGTTTTGATATAAAATGTGAATTTATGATCTAAACTTTTTCTCACTAAATGTACCTTGGGGTTAAAATGGTATTTATTTAGCAATACTTCACTGACTTTAAACATCATACTTATCTTAAAATAAAGATATTTGCAATTGGATAGATTTGTGGGTCTTTTATGCATTTTTATGCTAAACAGTTGATACCATGAATTCCTTTAATATAGGTATAATATTTGTAACATATGATTAGTATATTTGGAATCAATGGTGATTTCTTTGCTCTTTCCCTTTTTCTTATATTCTTTGCCTCCTACACCTTTAATGAATCAATCTCTTTTATATTCTTAAATAATCTTTGCTTGACAATAATTTTACATTTTCTTGGTTCTATCTTTACGTATTTATTGCATCTAGTTATATCTACATATATATTCTTTCTATATCTAGCATTCAAATAAATTTTCTATGGTAATTATGTGTGAAATAAACTGAACTGATAATTTTTTGGTTTAATTTTAATTTTTTTGGTTAATATTTTTTTATTACAAATAGTAATAAAATCATTCAAAGTTCAACATTTAAAAACAACAAATCAGATTTCCACTTTGGGCTATTAAGGATGAACTTGTATTAGACTAATATCTGCACAATGTACAATTGGTAAAATTTTATTGATAAATAATAAATCCTTCTTCATACATTTAGAGAACATCTATTAGAGAACATGAAAGGCACTGAGAAAATAGGAGACTAGGATTCCCTAAAGAAGAAAATGCATTAAGCTTAACCTAACATTTGGTGTCACTATTCCCTTTAAAGTGTTTGTAGTATAGAAGTAACTAAGTCTGAAAAGCCAAGTAAAAAGTGGCAATTAAAACTCTGGGAAGCCTCACAGAATTTTTAGTAATCTCATGGCTTGAGAAACAAAATTCAGTGTAGTTACTAGCCAAGAATGAGGCCTTAAGAAATTATTCTAGACATTTAGTTGGGAAGTCTACTGGGTCATATCCTTGGAAGCAGAATAAACAGGAAATATTTTATTTGTACCAAAAAATGAAATCCAATTTTCAATAGCCCTCTCCAACCAGAATTCAACAGATCTACTCCAATCAAGCATTCAGCCAAAAACAAATGCAAAAATATTCTCCAAAGAGTAAGTATATGACTAGCAGTGGAATATAATATTCCCAGTGTCTGTGTGCAGATTGCCTGCCATTAAAAATAAAACTAAGATAATATTCCTGTAAGGCAGGATACAATATTATGAGTGAAAGTAAGAGAAAAATAGGCAGTATAAATAGACTCACAGGTGAGATCAGTAATATCTGACGGACATTAAAATAACAGATATTATTTCTATTTTGTTAAAATATTATTTTAAGTAAATGACAGAACTATTTCCTAAAATTTTAAAAATACTATACTTTTAGGTAACATCTGAAATCATAAATAGAAAAAATAAATAAAATAAAAAATAGGATTATTTAATAATAAAATTACAGAATGATCTTTATGTTGAGGCATAATAGACATAACATTCATTTTAAATGCAAAATGTAATTCAGTGTTTGTACTGCTAAATTATTTATAGTAAGTTTGGTTGACATCCATCATAATATAAAGTTATAATTTTTGATGAGGAATCTTAAGATATTAAAATTTTCAAATATGTAAAATGTCATTATACTCTATTTACCATTATTAATGTACATTTCATCTCTGCAACTTAATTTGCTGTATAACTGGATATTGATACTTTTAGAATCCCTTTAACAATTTCACTTCGTTCCCACCTCAATCTGTTTTTTTAGATGTTAATTTTTATTTGAACGTGATTTTGTTTTGTTTTCCACATATATGTGAGATATTTATTTGGCTTTCTCTGTCTGACTTAGCTCACAATATAAGGCCTTCTTTCTCTACTATTCCTCTATATTTTTTAAAATAGCATGTTTTGGGGGGTAAGGGTAATAGCACAGTAGTAAGCCATTTACCTTGCTCACAGTCAACCTGGGACAGACCCAAGGTTTGATCCTCGGCATCTCAAAGCCTGCCAGGAGCGATTTCTGAGTGGAGTCAGGAGTAACCCCTGAGTGTCACTGGTGTGACCCAAAAAACAAACAAACTAGCATGACATCGTGTGTTCTGTGGTTGAATAATAAAATATTATATTGTATTTGTACAAATATTTCTTATTGATTAAAGCATGGATTGAGATTTTATCTGTGCCATTGCCTTGGCTGTTTTACATAATACAATAGTTCATTTATCTTTTTGAATTTGTGTTTGTTTCTTAAATATATGGATCTGAAATTACTTAGTCCTATAATTAACCTGATAACAAGCTAAGCAGTTGAATATAGCCAGAAAAAGGTCAATAGAAAATATATGGACTGAAGACAGAGAAGTCAAATAAGATGGCAAACTTAGAACGGAATCTGATAGATACACTAAAATTAGTTTAAAAGACGGGATATACTTATTTTTCAGATCTCAGAGTCACTATTATAGCAGTGGTTAGGAGGTTTGCCATGCATGTGGCCCACTGCACACAGTCTATTAGAGTTCGATCCCCAGCATCCTAAATGATCTGTCTACCAGGAGTAATTTCTGAGTAACCCCTGAGTGCCACCAGAGCCAGAGTGATAGTACAGTGGGTAAGGCTTTGCCTTGCATGAGGTAGACCTGGGTTCCATCCCCAGCATCTCTTATGGTCACACTCCCCACCCCCTCCCCAGCTTCTCAGGAATGGTTCTTGAGTGCAGAGCCAAAAGTACCCCCAAGTGTGGTCCATAAACCAAAAACCAAACAGACCAAGCAAGCAAACTCCAGGTGTGGCCCATAAACCCATAATAAAGCCCAGGTGTGGCCCATAAACCAAAAAAAAAAAAAAAAAAGCAAACAAACAAACAACCCACCTCTACACATGATATTTTTTGAAACACAATTAAAGTTTTACTTCTTAACTTAATTTTAATTGAGGCTTAGAAATCACACTCAGCAGTACTCAGGGCTATTCCTGTTTCGATCCTGAAAGTTGGTTCCCATTAACATTTGGGGAACATGTTGTGTGGGGGATTGAGGCAGGGTCAATCATATCTCTGACTGATAATCCATTTGTTTGCTTATTTATTTTTTTAATTTATTTAAATTATTTATTTATTTATTTATTTATTTAGGTTTTTGGGCCACACCGGGTGGCACTCAGGGGCTACTCCAGGCTATGAGCTCAGAAATCGCTCCGGTTGTGGGACCACATGGGATGCCAGGATCGAACTGAGGTCCGCCCTGGGTCAGCTATTTGCAAGGTCAGCTATTTGCGCCACCACTGCACCATCGCTCTGGCCCCAATGTTTATTTTTGAAAGTATTTTTTTTTTATTTTACTTCAAAATGTCCTACAGAGAACAAAGAAATTTAGTTATTTTCAAAATGCCTTTTTTCTTTTCAGTTTTGTCTTTCATCGTACATTTTTAATGCAGGTATTGATTTCTTTTTTAAATTCCTGAGTATAGTTAAAAGAGTAAGCTCTGGGCATGATGGATGTAACCAAAGTATAAATTTTAAAAAAGGAAGAATAATTTTAAGGCTGTTAAGTATTATAGCTAAGATAGGCTATGTTCTTAACTCTAAGGTGATTGAGGAACACTTTCCATTTTATTTATTTATTTATTTATTCATTCATTCATTCATTCACTTATTTATTTTGGATTCTTGGGCCACACCCGTTGATACTCAGGGATTACTCCTGGCTATTTGCTCAGAAATCGCTCCTGGCTTGGGGGACCATATCGGATGCCAGGGATCAAACCCACATCCGTTCTAGGTCAGTAGTGTGAAAGGTAAATGCTCTACACCTGTGCTATCTCTCCAGACCCATAATCTCTATTTCTTATAATAAATAGTTGTATATAAGTTTTTATAATTTTTCTCAACCACCAATAATTTATACTTTGCTTGATAAAGGAATAGAATAAAAATGTGACATTGATTATCTTAGTTTGACTGTTATTTTACTCTATCCAATTTCCAACTTATCATGCATATTTTTATTTCAATTGATATATATGGTATGGTTTTATATCTGGTGAGTCTGTTTAGTTTGTATTTTTTTTTTTTTTTTGTTTTTGGGCCACACCCGTTTGATGCTCAGGGGTTACTCCTGGCTATGTGCTCAGAAATCGCCCCTGGCTTGGGGGGACCATATGGGACGCCGGGGGATCGAACCGCGGTCCGTTCCTTGGTAGCGCTTACAAGGCAGACACCTTATCTCTAGCGCCACCTTCCCGGCCCCAGTTTGTATTTTTTAAAATTAGCTATATAGTCATATTTTCAACAATAAACTTCATATTTAGCTTACCTACTTTCAAAATTTAGAAAAATGTTATCATTGCAATATTGATTTCATATTCAAGAATAAGAATATGATAAATTTTTAATTTATTCAAATATATTATTGATGTTTCTTAGTAACATTTTTCTCATCAAGACCTTATTTGGTGTTTTATGTAGAAAGTGTGTTTTAAATTTGATTTTATTCTTGTTATATTTCTTAATAGATTATTACTTGAAATATAGAACTTATAAGAACAATATCAACATAATAGCAAAACACTTTAAATATATATTTAGCTATTTTGTGACTTTGCTTGTTGCATATAATCACAGTAGAATAAGTCTCAACTTTTCTATTTATACAATAATAAACTGTTTAATTGAAATATTGCATTCTCTTTTTAAATATCTATGCTTCATATTTTTTCTTGCTATTTTCTTGTCTAGACATGCCAGGTGAATTTATAGTGTTAATAATGAATTACTTCTTTCTGCTTCTAATATCAATATTTATAACATTGGAAATCAGTCTGATGTTTTTCTACTAAAGTACATACACATTCATTTCATGTTTTAAGTCAATATTTTATAATACCTGTGTCTATTTATTAATCACAATAATGAAGTCTTTCTCTGTTTAGTTAATGGAAATATTTAAAATAAATATTATGTCACATCTTTGAGTCTAGAAAGGTAATCACTTTATTTTATTTTTACATCCTAAATGGTGAATTATGATAATGCATTGCTTTATAATGAATCATCCTTTTATTCCTAGTAAAGTATATTATTAAGACAATCACATGCATTTAATTCTTTTGTTAATATTTTAGTTAGCCATAATATCCTTATGTTTAGATTGTTCCTATTGTATTGTTTATATCGTATTATGTTATATATGTGTTTATATTGCGTTTTGACTATTTGAGAAAATAACATGAAAGCAATTTTTTCCTATTTGATATGGATGAAACTACATCTCACAGACAAATCTGTTGTGCTAGTATTTGTGTGAAGTAATTTGGTCTTCAACCTTTGTGCCTTTTAAGAAAAGGAAAGCTAGCAACTTGATTTTGCTTCTACCTTTTATTCTATCTCTGATTAAAATAGAATTTCCTTGCATTTTCTTAGTCTCTTAACATCCCAGTTATCAATTATTTGGAGGTACGTCTTTGTTTTTATTCTTTTAGCTTAAAGGCTGATACTATTAAGCACTCTCATTTCCTTTTGTTATTTTTCTCATTTAGTGATATTCCTTTTCATTTCTGCCTTTATCTCTAACTTCCTTGATTTTTGTACATGTACAATGCCTATTTGAGTCTCAGAAATAAAACATATTTTTCAATCTTTCTTTTATTTCATATGTTAAGGCATTTCAAGATCAATGTTTTTTTAAGCGATTCTTTTATGCTCTTGGCAGAAAAATGCTTTCAAAGGCTTCCAAATAGTTTTTGTGGTTTCTGTTCTCTTCCTTTTAATCGTTGTCAAATAAAAGGGATCTATGAAGGTCGTACATTTGCTGTCAGAGAAATTATAAGTGATTTTCTTATATTCTTATATTCTACATGTTCACTAATATATTATGTCTTTCTAGATCTAGGCTCTGAATTAGACTGCTATTCAAATATAAGTTTTAGTTAAATTTCTTATTTGTTTTTTTGGGAGGGGAAAGGAGAGAATATTGGGATTTGGACCATATACTGCATGATGCTGTGGTTTACTTCTTAGCAACTTAGAGGATCATTGGCGTTAAGCATCAAACCTGGGTCAGCCTCTTGTAATCAAATGACTTAACCTCTGTATTCTTTCTCTGGCCTTCCTAAACATCTAATGACAAAATGGAAGATGTACAGATAAGTTAGGAGCCTGAATTAGAAGAACTTATTATACTTTCCTTGACTTTCTATAAGAATTTTTACACCACGTGCGTGCTCTCTGTCTCTGTCTGTCTCCTCTCTCTCTCTCTCTCTCTCTCTCTCTCTCTCTCTCTCTCTCTCTCTCTCTCTCTCACACACACACACACACATTTTGGATGCTACTTTAAAAGAAATTAAAAATTGTTCTTTCTCTTTTTTGAAATTGTCCTTCCTTAAAAACAGTTTGAATAGCACAACAATAATTCAACAAGGATTTTTAAATTACTTTATTTAAACAACATTTCCC